>NW_005841836.1:5259053-5278288 GCF_000455745.1 Alligator sinensis
CTTTCACATTCTTCTCTTCAGTCACCAACCATGGTCTCAGGTCCTCTTTTCTTTTCCCACTTCCTCTTCTCTGTTCCTCTCCTCCATTTCCAAGAGCAGCACTTGGTTATAAGCAGTGATTACATTCTTTTTAAGGATGTGGTAAGTCCAGCAGGCTTCAGTTACTGCTTTTAAGGCCTCTAAACCTATCAGTGGTAAGAGAAGGATGCTGGCCTCCAACGTGTGGGAGAAATGACTAAAATGAAGCACATGACAAAAATTAGCAAAAAGGGAAGTCTGAACAGATGGAATGAATTTTGGTGGAACAAATAGGAGTTGCTGGACCCTTCTCATATGATTCAACAATTCTGTTGTTACACTATACGTTACAATAATGGAAAACAGAGCATGGACTGGGGTAGGGGTGGAAAGTAAACAGAAAGCAAATCAATGCATTACCTTTCAATACAGGAAAGGTGAAGTGATTTAAACAAATCAACTGCTTGGTGAAATATAGCAACATTTTTTCTATTCTCCTTTCCATTACATTTTGTTTTTCCGTATCAGGGACTGTCACTGGGTACATATTTTCCAGGTAGACCCAAGATCTTCTGAAGAGGTTTGTTGGTCTCCATTTGGTCTGTAAACTTAGGCCTCACAATGTTTGAGCAGAAGTTTATTTCAAGGAAATGTCCATGGCTGACCTACTGCTAAACTCTCATAACATTTTACATCTAATGGAATTAGGCACATCATTCCATCCACAATTGTGAATTGAGTCCCTAGGTTGAGATATGATCATTCATCAACTTTTACCACTTTTATCTAGCTAAAAAAAGGGAAATCTATTCAATCTGATGACTGAATAGTTTTCCTTTCACAGCTGGGTAAAAGTGGTGAAAGTTGATGAACCATCACATCTTCATTGTCAGGTCGACATTGTTGCAAGTTCTCAGAATTGTAATGTGAACATTATAGTATGCTTTGCTTTTGTGAAAACCCCAGCTTTTAAAGTCAGAGACAGTGCATGAGTTTCTCAGCTTTCTTTTCTTCTTCCCGCTCCCCCGCTCCCACCTTTTTTTAAATTTATTATTTTTTAGTAGTTTCTAGCCCTCATGGTTGTGGAGAAAAAGCTGGACAATGCAAGGAAGCATCTTGGACTACAGAACTTGACAGGTGACTAAAGAAGACATTAAATGGGTGGAAAGAAAGATAAATGATCCACTTATGTTAGCGTAAATGAATATTTGTTTCCAAAGAACTACACACAAAACAACTAACTGTATTTAAAGTAAAGACATCAAAAAGGTAAATAAAAAGAACCAAAAGTTTGGGGTTTTTCTAGTTTCATGATTTTGAAGGCCTTGACTTATGTCAGGTTAACAATAGGACTGCGTGAAGCCTCGGTCGCTGATTCAATTCAATGGAGATTCAGCCCAATTCGGTGGCTGAATTTCCAAATCTGAATTGAATCAAGAGACCCTTTAATCTCTCCAAATTGAATTGGAACACTCCGAATCGATTCGGAGAGATTCGGCAATTCAGACAGACACAGCTTTAAATGTTTTTTTCTATATGCCTCAAGGTAGGAGGCAGCTCATGAATGCTATGATGCTGGGGAGGATGGAGCATCCCACAGCAACACAGGGGGGTCCCCAGCGCACTCAGCAGCAGACCCAGAAGTGGACCAGAAGTGCTTCTGGTCTACTTCCAGGTCTGCTGGGAAGCACGTGGGGCCCCCCAACCCCTTATGCCCCCCTGGCTTGGTGACTGGTGCCTCCAGGGTTTGGGGTACCTGGGGTACTTCCGGTCCACTTCTGGGTTCACCACAGAGCATGCAGGGGGCCCCCCCATGCTCCTGTGTGATGCTCCATCCGCCCCAGCATCTCAGCATTCATGAGATGTGCCTCGTACCTCGAGGTACATAAAAAAAACAATTAAAGCTGTGTTTATGGCTGAATTGCCGATTCTCCAAATCAGCATCGAATCTTCAGATTTGGATTCAGCAAAATCAAATTGGGGACAGTGATCCAAATCAACTAATCGAATCACTGTCCCCGATTCAGGCCAAATCTGAATCCAAATTGAATAGGACCCATTATGCACAGCCCTAGTTAGCAATGTGCCTGGGCCTTTCAAGAAAGTTGGACACTCACCAGGCTGCTATGTACTCTGTACTCTTACACTTCTCTTGTTCTGAAAAGGCAGCTGCATTGACTTTGTCCATAGCCTCTTTGGCATGTTTCCTGGGCACCACCTGCCACTTCCTCCTTCACAGAAATGGTACCATCAACCTGCCTGCCCCAGGCCCCCAAAAGCTTTGCTGACTCTCCAACAGCTTAAGCATATCCATTCCCAGAGCTCCAGGCAAGTCTTCCCTCTAGGTTTACTGAAGCGACAGAGCAAACAAACAGGCACAGAGGGAAAGACTGTATTCCACCTATTTGGCACCTAAGTGGACTTAGACACTTAAGTGCAATTCTATTCCACCCTTCCCAATTCCCTGAAAAGCTATCAATACAAAAAAGTGGGTGAGTCCTCCTCTTCCTTACTGCTCTTTTGGGATTTCATTTAAAGGCTAAGGTGAGAGCATGTTGTGAAAAAATAGATGCACTAGTGGATTTTCAAGGACTTGCACAGGGTGGAATAAAATTACACTTAGGTGCCTTATAGATGGAATACAAACTTGCCCATAGGCTTTGTCAAGGGTCCTAAACACAATTACCCTTCACTTCAGTGAGAACAAATGATGTACAGGTATAGGTCTAGATAAAAAAATAAAGCCCTATATACATGTACACATATCTCTCTCTACTCTGGCATATTCTCTGGGATTAGATTACATCTGCTTTGGGTATCCTTCCCTTGCAGCTCATGGCTACTCCTTCAAATCCTGGAGTGCCTTCTGCTCTCTCTGTCTCCCTCAAGTCAGTTCCCTTTCATATGGGCTAGTCCCAGAGTTGGAAACCACTCCTGCCCTGGAAGAATATTCCTCTCTTCTACCCAAGATTTCTGTATCTATGAGTTGCTCTGAGTTTCTTATGTTTTGAGGCTTTTCAGACCTGGTCTTATCATTTAACTTCTTTTTTCTCTTGGGGATTGTCCATGCTCAGGACTGGAGCCCCTACAGGCACATATACCTGGACTAGTTTCCTGGGGCTTCAGCCATCAGATTGTTCCAAGGTCTTTGGTCTGGAATGGGGGCCATCAAGTTCTAATGACTCTTCATTGCTACTGATTGGAGGGCTACATTGCACAGCCCTCAGAGCCAGGGGTGGATTCTACATCAACAGAGGCATTCATGATGCAGCAGTTTCATCACCTCTATCAGAATTCATGCACTAAATGAAGGGCAAATTTGCCCAAGTGTCACAAAACGCATGGATGACTTTTCTTACTGCACCATGTGCTGGCAATAGAGAAGAGCAAGAAAAGGACTAACTTGCACTAGGAAGTGTTCAGGATGACCCCTGCCTCTGCTGCACAGACAGTCCAACTTATATCTGCTGCAAGAAGTGCTGTGCTGCAGGGAAAACACCATGGCAGAAAGAGCAGAGAAGCAAAGTTGCTCCGGGAGGAGAGGATGGAAAACTGCAGGGGGTGGCAGCAAGTGGAACAACAGTTCTGAGTACTGAATAAGAGCAGAAGACAAGCTACCATATGAGGGGATGGGTGGGAGCTTGAAACAACAAAAGCATGGAGAGAAAGCATGGAAAAAATGATGAGAACAAAGAGCCAAACGAGGCATGTTTGCACATTTAGACTTTGATTTTAAGGGCCCTCATTTTAACAGCTTAATGCAGTATGATTAAAGTATTGTTGGAGCTGCGATGGAAATCTAATGTGACAGAGACAACAGTGTGTACATTCTTGATGATTGCATCATGCAGTAAGAAGCAAGAAATCACAGTGCCGTTGGGGCCTTTCCTGTTTGTGAGCACTGGACCCCTTGTCCCTCTGATATTTGGGGTCAAGATTCCTTTCCTCACCCTGAAACAAATGCATGGAAGTGGCAAAGAGCTGTGTGGAAGCAAATCGACCTCACACTGCTGGAGTCTAAGGCACAATGTCAGTTTACACCAGTGGAGGGTTGGGCCAAATGTGGTTTGGCAGCACAGCCCAAGCAGAAATCCCTTCCCTCCTTGGTAAGGACGTTACCCTCATGAGGGCAAGAACATTAGAATCCAGCTGGCGACGGCTGTATTTAAACATGCTTGTTCAGCCGGACTTAAGGGTTGTCAGTGCGCTCGGTGCCTGTTCCTGCTCCCACTGGAGTCAGGGTGAACTAGGCCATTGACCTCATTAAGAGTTGGATTGGCCCTACCGGAAAGACTTGAGCATAGCAAGTATAATTTCTTGTCATGATTATACTTGGTTTGCCAGATAGAATAATCCCAGACATGGTGGTGAGAGATGAAGTTTGAATTTCCACCACACCCACCCAATAAGAGGTTCTCTCTCTCCTCCCCCTCACCCCTGCCCAGCACCACTGCCACCTGTAAGGGGGTAAAGCCCTAACTCACAGATGCAGTTATATAAACTGACATTCCAGTTAATAGTCGCTTTGGAAATTCCCAAGCCATGAGCTGTTCTGCAATCTAGAAACTGTGGTTACCAGACATGAACTAAATCACAAACCGCTGCACAGAGTCTTTGCAAACATTCCTTGTGTCATTGTTTCAAAATAAAGCTTGTAATATTTTAATCCAATGACCACAGGAGCTTGTCTGTTGTAACATGTAAGGACTATCTAGTGAATTAGGAAAGTATTCTAGTTTGCCCCCACCTCCCATTGAAAAAAATTATATTGTACCAGGACTGTTGCCCTGTCAGAAGACACTGGCTTATCTCCAGCTCCAATGATAACACCCAGAAAATTTCAAGTACGTTTTAAAGGGAGGACTTTCTGTTTTCTTGTTATGGATCACTGTGCATTTTGAGAAGGCTTTTAAGAGATTTCCTTAATTTTCACAAAGGATGCCAGCAGTGGGAAGTGAAGTCTTGCCCATAGGACCAATGCCAGATAGCTTGCACCACTGCAGCATTTTTCCCAGTCCCTGCTCCCTCTAAAGAGTTTGCAATCTAAACAGACGACACAAAGGAAGTATCACTGTCCAGACTAAGTATGGGGAACCAAAACAGAACATGATTAATGGACTTGACCAAGATCCCACTGGAAGTCCAGGGTAGAATTACATTTTGACCTCAGATCTCCTCAGTCCCAGCCCAGTGCCCACGCAAAAAAACAACCATGGTTTGAGTTGCTCAGGCATCAGTCTTGGAATTAGGAAATGAGTTCAAATTTAGTGTTCATTAATGGCAGAATCCAGCAGCTACTGAACTCAAAGGACAGAGTTCTACTGATTTCACTGTGTGTTAGATTAGGGAAATGGCACTGCATTCCTGTAATGCAAATCACAAAGTGTACTATTAAATTTTCGTTCTTACCACTGAGCAACAGTGCGTTTCCCCAACGGTTTCCTACATACTGGGTGTGTCTACACAAGCCACTTTACTGCACATCAAACTAATCTAATGCATGGTAAAGTATCACCATCTACACATGCACAGCACTTACTGCACAGTAGATTAACGTAATGTGTCATTTTCTAATACCTGTAAATACAGGTACTAGAAATTGGCACATTTAACTAATGCGCTGAAGTACACATGTAGATGCTGACCAGGAACAAAATGCTCCCGGTCAACCTAGGCAGCAGGGGGCCACAGGGGGTGGGGAGAGCTGTGCTGGCTCAGTGGGATGTTGCCTGCCAGCCACCAATCTCTATGGGGCACAGAGGCAACTGCCCAGCAGCTGATTCATCTCTCCCTGCTCTCTGGAGATTGGGACAGGTCCAGATCTCCATGTGGCTGGCAGGCAGCTGCCCAGAAGCTGACATAGCTCTCCCAGCCATGTGGAGATTGGGACAGGTCCCAATCTCCACATGGCTGGCAGGCAGCTGCCCGGCAGCCAGGATAGCTCTCCCCCACCCCATGGAGATCAGGACCAGCCCGCATGCACCTGCCAGCCCAAAGCTGGCACCCAGGGGAGCCTGGAGCTCCCCTAGGATGCTGCAGGGGGCAGAGCAGGGAAGGAGAAACCCTAAATGGAATTTTTTGTGCAGAAAATTCAGGCACATTAATTGCATGTGTAGACATACCCACTAACAACTATACTTCACCTCCTGAAGAGCCATCAGAAGGTACTTGACTTTTGGGTACCTTTATCATGCTTCAGATTTTAATGACTTCTATTTATAAGAATCTGAATCTCTTTTACACCAAGGTTTTCTATATTACTTTAGACTCACTGATGGAACCTTTCTTAAACAATCTTATAAACATATACCGCCCTCCAATTATTTGATACAGTAGTTTTCTTTGATATGGCATTACATACTTGTGCTAGTAGTTCAGTCATCTCATATTTGAGCTCCTTCAGAACCTTTGCAGGTACTTTCTTAGACAGGTGAATTTACTGCTTAGTAAATTAACCATTCGTTCTTTTCAAGGGTTTTTTTCTTTCACTTCTTCAGCCTCAGAGTACTTTAATACCAGAAAAGACCAGAGACAGTTTTAGCATCTCCACTGAGTCTCTGAAGGACACACAGAAATCATTTAGCTTCTCAGCAATACCTTCCTGATTTCCTTCCTTCATCCCCCCCATAATCCAGTGGATCCATCAATGCTTTTATAAGCTCTTTGCTTCTAATACACTTAAAAAATCCTGGAAAGGGATTAAATTCCTAAATCAGGAATAGGAGTAGGACAGTAATAATGTTTCAGCCGAAATTTGGCTAAAGGAAAACCTTTGGCAACCTGGCTTCGACTTATGTAGCATTGTAAATGGTATTTGTTGTTGAAATGCACACCTGAATATTGAGTTGATTGAAGCTTATTATTGTCAAATGATTCAGTGCACTGACATTGAGAACCTGCTAGAAAGCCACCAATTAGTTTATAGTAACTTTATTAGTGAATGGATTTCATAGACTTCATAGACATCAGGGCTGGAAGGGACCTCGGAAGATCATCGAGTCCAGCCCCCTGCCCAAAGGGCAGGAAGTCAGCTGGGGTCATAGGATCCCAGCAAGATAAGCATCCAGTTTCATCTTGAAGGTGTTCAATGAAGGCGCTTGAACCACCTCCGGTGGCAGGCTGTTCCAGACCTTGGGGGCTCGGACAGTAAAGAAGTTCTTCCTTATGTCCAGCCTGAAACGATCTTGAAGTAGTTTGTGACCATTCGACCTCGTCATCCCTTGGGGCGCTCTGGTGAACAAACGTTCCCCCAGATGCTGGTGGTCACCCCTGATAAACTTGTAGGTGGCCATCAGATCACCCCTGAGCCTGCGCTTTTTCAGGCTAAAGAGCCCCAGGGCTCTCAGCCTGTCATCGTAGGGTCTGCTTCCCTGACCTCTGATCATGCGCGTGGCTCTTCTCTGGACTCTCTCAAGCTTCTCCACATCCTTTTTGAATTGTGGAGCCCAAAACTGGACACAGTACTCCAGCTGCGGCCTCACTAAGGCCGAGTACAGGGGGAGAATGACGTCCCGGGATTTGCTTGAGAGCAAAAATAAAAATGTTTGTGCACTCCCTGCTCCTCCATTGCAGAAATCTATTTTAATCCGTTTTTAAAAACACACTTATTCTCTAAAGCAATTGGCTCCAAAATGTGGTACCTCTACTTTTGCTATTTACACACTCTCCTTTTTCATCCCTAAAGCTATTTCTTTCGGATTTGGGGGTTCCCAGTTCCTGTCATCTTGCTTTAGTTCAATCTATTCTAGATGGAGCTTTACCTGACGATTGCCTAAAAACGAGGCGCTGAACGCCGCTGCTTAGCGGCGTTCCTGTCAGAGAGTGCATTTTGCACGGGTTCTGTGATTTGGATTGACATACCACTTGTTTCTGTATAAATATGAACTCGCCATTTTCTCAACCTCCTGAAACCCTCAATATTTTGGATCTTGGAAATGGCCCGTCTCCTTATATGGTACTGGAGCAGCCGCTAAAGTTAGAGAGAGAGTTTTGCTAAAAGCTCTTTCCATTCTGGTGTTAGAAAGGAAAAAGGAGAATTGGCAATTGGGAAATTCAAGTGCAACTGCTTTCTCCGCTTGGTTCAGTAGAGGCAGAGTTGCTTGCTGGCATTCAGAACTCACTCTCTATTCTCCAAATAGTTTTGAAAAATAACAGGGTTCAGAAGGATGCCAAGGTGGGCTAAGTGGAGAAACGTGAATGTAGTGGGTAGGGTGCGTGAGAAAGTCTGTTACTAGAAATGGATTTACCCTGATCTTGCAAGCTGCTCTGCAAGGGGGGATTCCTGCCCTGCAGGAAATCAATGGGGTCTGTGGGATGGAAGGGACAACCCAGCTTTTGGCATATTTTCCATACTCTATGGACCCCTGGATTTGCAGTTTAGTACATCTACACAAACAGCCATCTATCTTATTCTCATCCTTCTAGAACCACATGAAGGCTGTCACTCCAGCTCATATGTTATTCAGAGTTAATTCAGTGTCTGCAATTTTAGTCACTATATATGGATAACTATAGTCAGCAGGGGTCCAATGTTGCCCCTGCTTTTCCTCCGGCTCCCCACATATCTGAAAAAGGACTTCTTATTGTCCTTGATGCTCAAAGCTAGCTGGAGTTCAGTTGCAGCCTTGGCTTTCCTGGTCTGCTCCCTACAGAACCGGACCAGTGCAGAATAATCCTCCTTGGATAAAGTAAAAGGAATTTATCAAAGAATAAACATTATTTTAATTGTCTCTGGTCTCTTCAATCTGGGCAGCTTTAAAGAGACTCTGTCCAAAGCAGTGAAGTACAGCTAGGATTTTTTCACATTTAGGGCAATGGCAGATTGCATCTCTCTGCAAAAGTAAAAATACTCAAATATTTCAGCCCACAAACATTCCAGTAAAGTGACAAGAGTTCGGCTAAATCAGGCTAACACAGGTTATTAACTTTCTGGATTTTGTGGACATACAGAGGATTCTAAATTTTGCTTGATCAGCTGAAAGTATTTATGGAATAACTTGCTCCAACTTTACTGCCAGAACTTTAGCAAAGACTTACAATGTAAGTAAAAATATAGACCTTAAGTTGTAGACCCTGGGCACATCTATACATGCTATTAATATGCTGAAAGCTTACTGTGCAGTAAAATAATGTGAATTAAGCTTTCCCTAGGAATACATCTATATGTGCACCCATTGGGCACATCCACACATGCAGGCACGTGTGCTTGCAGCAGCTCAAATAGGAGCGGCACAAATTTGAGCCAAGGATTTTTGCCACAGCGCATGTACCCAGACAAGCACTTTGGTGTGGGCAAGTTGTGCCACATGGGGCAAAATAACCCTGCCCAGCTCCACCCAGATCTGCAGCCAGAGGGAGCAGTATAAAAAGCTGCCTTGGCAAGTAGCTTAGGGCTACGTGCTCTCACAAGCTTCTGGGGCCCAGCCAAGTAATATCTGGGGACACTACCCCTTGTGCCAGCTGGACTGCTGAAGCAACCCGGAGAGTTCCCTGTACTCTCAACCCACTGCAGCAGTCTAGCAGTGGGGGCTGCTGCCTGGCTGTGCCCTGCTGCCACCTGCAACAGCATGTGGCCCCAAGGCTGCATGCCTGCCAGACCCAGATGGGGAATGCATGGCCAGTAGAGGCATCTGCACCTCTGGGCCAGCTGCCAGTGGGCTGTCTGCACAGTTAGCTTTTCTGCAGCAGTACTGCCATGTGTCCCACCACCCTTCCATCAGGGCAGATATTGCCCGAAAGATGTTCTCAGTGTGGTGGCCTGCTTTGAACTGTCAAAGCATGTCCTCCTGGCTCCAATTGGGCAGGAGGTCAGCACTTCCAGCTGGGTCCCAGGTGCCAGCTCTCAGCAGGCTCCTCTGCCTGTGTCCTGCCACTTGCCTCACTAGCAGGAATTCTGGTGTTCCCAATTTAAAATTTGCAAAATCTCAGATTAAAAAATCCCAAATTCACTCTTTAAAATACCCCAAAATCCATGTTCTTCCATGATTAAAACAAAAGACCAGTACATATACATATACATATACAGAGAGAGAGAGAGAGAGAGAGAGAGATCAGTTGGGCTTTTTTGTCAGAAAAATTAGAGCTGCCCCTACCCGCTTCACTCACCAGGATGTGCAGTGCTGAGAAGCATTGATATGCGAGTGCCCTGCCCCTCACTCTCAACCCATAACCAAACTCCCATCCCATTCCCCTCTCCTGCCCTACAGGGCCTGGTATGTGGGTGAGGGTTTTGTGAGGGGGGCTTGGGGGTACTGTGGGTATGGGGAGGCACATGTGAGGGGGCTGCTCAGGAAGGATGAATCCCCTGCCCCCCTGCACAGCTCAAGAACTGTCCTCCCATGGAGGGCACAGCCCCCCAACATGATCCACATGCGCCCCTGCAGGGGCTACCACCCCCCAACAGGGCCCGGAGCACCACTGCAGGGGCTACCAACCCCCCCACAGGGCCCACATGCCCCACATCTGGCCCCAGATACCCCAGTCACCCCCCACCCAACCCCCCTCCTGCATCTCCCACAGCTCACCATTAGCAGCAGTGGCAATCGGGGCTCTTGAGGCCTCATGGCACAGCCCCCCCACCCATGGCACAGGGCAGTGTAGCTCAGTGCCAGCTGCCTGGCACCCACGCTGCCTCTGCCACAGCACACAGGTGTGGTCTGGCTGGCAGGGCACCATGCACTTTTGGACAGCTCGGGACCTTTCAGGCTGTTACCCAGGGCCCTGTGCCACTCGCGGGGATCACCTGCCATGCCAGGCTAGATCCTGCATGTACGGAAGTGGCCCGGCCCAATGATGCATGGGGCCTGTGCACACAGGACCTGGCCCAGCACAGCAGGTGGTCCCCACGAGCAGCACAGGGCCCCAAGTGACAGCTCGAACAGCACCCTGCTGAGCCGGGCTGCACCTGTACACTGTGGCAGAGGAAGTTCAGATGCCAGGCAGCTGGTACCAAGCTGCGCTACCCCCCACTGCCCCATGTCATGTGAGGGCCTGTACCATGAGACCCCAAGTACCCCAATCACCACTGCTGGTAACGGTGAGTTGAGGGGAGTGTAAGGGTATGAAGCCATGGGCACGGGGCTGGGCAAGGGGCAGCTGGGTGGCTGGGGCCAGGTTGGGGGCATTTGGACCCTCCAGGGGCAGGCAGGGGACCCACCCTCCCAAGGTACACCCCTATGGTCCTCTGTACCCTCACTAGTCCCCACCCCCCTCCTCCTCCAGCCCCTGCAGTGGAGCCAGGCTCCAGGTTACTGCAGGCAGCACCTTTGTTTGCCCTGCATCGCCAGGCATTATGCTGCACCATCAGGGCAAGGGCCAGCCATAGAGACACTGCTTTTTTTGCACAGGTTTTATTTTGGTACGTGGATATGCAGGTACCAAATTTTGAACCCACACTGCAAGTATGCACTGCGGGGAACATCTTTTTGTTCCCAGTGTGTGTCTTGCGGGGTCTCAAACTCCTCTGAGATACTGCAACAGGAACATGCGCACTCATCTGGATGCGCCCATTGGGAGCTAATTTGCTCCTGAAGGGAGCAGTTCAGGGCAGGGCTATTCCTGCCCTGCTCTGCTCTTTTATGGCAGCCAGAAGGAGCTCTACGTTCCCCCAGGTGCCAGCCCTGGGCTGCCAGGGGGCATTGGGGTCAGGCCTGGGCTCCAGGGGGTGGGGGGAGATTTCCCACCTCCAGGGCAGTTGTCTCCCAGCCTGCATCCCTGCCACTGGCAGCAGGTAGCTTCCCAACCCTTGCTCTGAAATTGGAGTAGAAGCTAGGACATAATCCCCTGCCCCAACAACTGCCTGCTGATCTCAGAGAGGGGGCCTGGAACCTGCCTGCTGCTGAGGCAGAGGACAATGTCCCAGCCCCCACTACAATCAGTCAGAGCAAGGGGCTGGGAAGCAGGCAGCTGCCCAGGGGTGAGGACAGTTCTCCCACCCCTGCTGCCTTAGCTGACTGGAGGCAATTTGCTTGTGGTCAGCTGTCTACCCATGCACTACTGTGCAGTAGCTACTTCACGGTAAATCTAATACCTGTCTTTACAGGTAGTAGAAAGCGGCACATTAGTTTATTTTACTGTGCACATTTATGTAGTGACACTTTAGATTAGATTAGTCTACTGTGCAGTAAAGCATCGCATGTAGATTGGCTCATGAGAGGGGATTCCTCTCTGGATTTTCTAGTAAAGTGATATGAAGCTCAGAGAACAAAGCATCTCTCAACTCCATGGAGACTGGGAAATTAGAATAAGGTTAAATTAAATAGATTCAGACAAAAAAAGCCAGCTGTAGCAGGGGCTTTGGTCATTCTTGTTTTAGGACTAGGTTTGGTAGGTTTCCTGTTTGCAGATTAGTTCCTGCAGGTCAGCTTCCACGAGGGGATTGACAAGAGCCACTTCCACGTAACATCTCTAATGGCCAAGAGCTCCCAAATCGACACAAAAGCCAAAGCGTACAAAGATAAAGATATGGACACAATTTTTTGTCATATGAAAGAAGAAGTCTCCATGACTACATTAATTATTTTGGGAGGGTAGCTATCAAAATGGCCTCCTGATACATACCTTGACACGGCTTGCTGCTAAACTAGTGTCTAGATCTGAATAGCAATAAAGCCAAAG
The DNA here is from genome assembly GCF_000455745.1 of Alligator sinensis. Taxonomy (NCBI): domain Eukaryota; kingdom Metazoa; phylum Chordata; order Crocodylia; family Alligatoridae; genus Alligator; species Alligator sinensis. Next base: position 5,271,687 of record NW_005841836.1, read on the forward strand.
CCACATTCTGTTGCGGGGAATAGGTGATGTCACTGCAGTCCAACTGATACCTCCTCCTTAGAGCAGAATGAGCCTGATTTAATCTCACCTTGCACCAGTGGTCCCCAACTCCTGGCTCATGGGCAACATTGCTAATGGCTATAGAAACTCAAAATGTTAAAACAAGATTTTCAGGGAGAGCAAACTATGAGGAGACCTACAATACTTGCTCAGTACTGGTACCCATATGACAGCAAAGATTTGAGTGCTGCCCTACCTCTTGAGAGCCTCCATAAAGTAAGTGTAACATGGTAACTTTTGGACCTTGCAGCATTTGCACTCATTTTACAGTGTATGTGAGACTGTACATGGGTCATTGTGATTTAGGCCTATCCTCTCTAAATCCATTTTTCCTATGTCAGGGAGAAAAGAGCAACGATTAGGACAAGATAAAGATTATAAAGAGCCCTCTGAGAATGGCAGGGATGGGGGATGAGGAGTGTCAGGTGTGAGTAGGCAGAGAGTGATGGAATGAGAGAAATGATAGGAAAAGGGAGGACTTTGGGACCTCTCTGAAATTTAGAGATGGAATGGAGAGAATCTACCAAAAGAGATCTTAAAGGGGTGGAGACAAAGGGAAGAGAATCAGAAAGGGTTAGAACTCCAAGAAAGAGTACAGCTATGACCTGGTTCCAGGAAGATGAGAACAGAGTGTAAGAAATGGGATATAAGCAGGCTTGAGGAGTACAGATGTAAACTAGCACCTGAGTCTTCAGGGCATCCAGATCAGGAGCCCAGGCTGCACAAAGGGTCAGAAGCAGAAAGTCTGAGTCATGTTACTAGTCTGTAGTGATATCCAGGTCTGTAGTCCAAACCAAGCCAGTGGTCAAAAGTGGGAAGTCTAGAATATACTACAGGGTACTATGCCTGAGGCAGAAGCAAGGCAAATATAAGGCTGGGAACGAGGCACAGCTGATGCAGGAAATAAGGCATTGGGCAGCAGCAGCCCAAATGAAGGCCCTGAATTTATATACAATTAATTTAACCCTTGCAGCTGGTGCCAGTCTGATACCAGACAGTGCTGCTGAGGGTGAAGATTGCCTTCTAACACAGTATACAGCCCCAGAGTCTGGTCCTGGGAGAGGACCATGAAGTCTTTGGAGACAGCAGTTTCCATGGGGCATGCAGTTGATTATCAGATTTGGCGGGAGCATCTAGGAGGCAATCAGAGAAAGGGAACTCTGTGCATAGTTTGTACACAATACATTCAGGAACTGAAGAGATGAATAGCAAAAGGGAGACTGTCGAGGTGAAATGAAGAACCAAGAACATTATTCGGGGTAGGTCAAAAGATTTAAGCCTACAGAAAAAGGAACTTGACAAAAGTGAAAGGTCCTTCAAAACAATGAGAGGAACTGAGATAATCATTTGATATGCTTGCATAGCATCTTTTCACCTTGGTGGTCAGAAACATGGATTTAATATCAACTATGAGCTTGAACTAGCAACGTATTCATACTGGTGTAATTGCCTCTATAAACAGTGTAAAACAATGGTATGGACACACAATGCACAGCCCTATGCCTATGTAACGTTTATATATATCTGGTATAGAATTACCATGGCAAAGTCATGGGTATGTAAGTTGCTCTGCTACAGGCTGCACAGCACACTAGAAACTTAAGGACATTCAGAGAAGCCCATCTACAAAAAGCCTCTGTAAAAAAATAATTCCACTGTTAGGAAGGTAGATCTTGGCAGATGGCTTCTTCCTAAAGCCATTTTTGCTGAGTAGGCAAGCCATCTCTTTGGGGTGTATGTGGTTGACCACTACATCAGTTCCCTGCAAATCACCAGCAACTGATAATTGTCACTGGTAGGAATGTACACCTATTTTTTTTTCTAAAAAATGACAAAAATGCTTTAAAATTAAACACTGAAATAATAAAACCATGTAGGTTTCTACAAAGAAAGTGCGTTTTGGGGGATTCTTTGGCATGCTTTGTTTATTGTTTTAAGTAGTTGTGAGCCACAATCTATTTTCATTGGCGCTCTGATCTGAATTGTACATCTGACTGCTGGTGTTAATGTCAACTTGGTGGAAGAATTTTCAAATGGTTTGCACAGGTCAAATGTCTGTGTTTTGCAGCCTTGTGTGTAGATTTTGGAGTTTGGGGGTTTCTTTTGTTCTAACCTCACACACAAGGCTCATACGTAGAGCACAGTGCCCCATTAACAACAGAATCCAAGGTTTCCAGCAAGGCCCAAAGAGTGAAAACCAGGAAGCAGCATGCCAGTTGGTATTTGTTAAACCACTCTGACCAAAACTATCCAAAGCTTATTTGTTTGTTCATGTCCAATAAAATAGCTCAGTTTAGTGGTCAACCCTACTGTTCTGTCCCCCACAAATTCTTGGGAAATGTCTGATGCAGAGGGGAACTAGGATTGTCTGAAGTTTAGCATATCCATTATGCCTCATTTCTCCACTTTCTGGTGAATGTGGACACACAAAGGGGGAAAATGTTAGGAGGTAACCTGCTCTGTCGTCTCTTTTTCACCACTGAAATTAAAATGGGGGGAATTTAGTATTTTGTCTCTTTGGATGGAATACAAGACCAACAATGTAAGAAGCTGCAGACCTCTTTTGAAATGCTAAGTACGCTTAAATCCCACACTTATTTCACGGGGTGTTGAAAGCAGTCAGTACTGAGCATTTGTCGTTCATTTTACAGTAACACATGCAGGGACCCTAGGAGCTCAGGACCCCATTGTTCTGGGTACTGCATATACACACAGCAAGAGACTGTCCCTGAAGAGCTGATATTCTAAATAGAAAAGACAGAAAATGGGCTGCAACACACAAGAAAAAGACAGAGAATATAGTCATAGAAGGAAGAAGATCAAGATCCACAAAAGGATTTAGGCACCTACTGGTAGATACAACATTTACCTCCTTGATGCCTGCGCTCAGCTTCAACCTAATCCTGGAGATGCCTCAAGTCAGCCACTTTCCATCAGTAACTTTCCTCAGGGACCCAAGCTTGGCTTTTTCTGGTATGGCCAGAGTACCTAATCGAACTGAGTGATTTGGTGTCTATCGCACTGCATATACAGCCGAAGAAAAAATCCCACCTCACTGGTTAAAACACTCACCCAGGATGTGGGGGACCTAGGTTAAATTCCTCCCTTTGCCTGAGGATATTTGAAGTCACAGCTCCCACGTCCCAGGAGAATGCCCTAAACACAAAGCTATCATTTATTGTGAATAGTGGACGCTGGACACACCGCCATTCCCTCTTGTTCAAACTGCACCATTGTAAAGAAACATTAGACCAGAAAAAGAGAGAATAAACATGAACACAATTATGCAGCCATGTAGTTAGGATCCTCAGCTGAGAGGGGAAGACCTTGCTTTGAAGATGGCTTATGCATTGTACCTAATATTTTTTTAATGTAAAATACATAAGCAGTCCTACAAGCAGGAACTGAAACCGAGGTCTTCTCTCCCACAGGTGAGGGCCCCCAACTACTATGCCAAAGGGGGATGCTCTGTCTGGCTGGTCCAATGCACCTTCAAGTATTTCCTGCAAAGCTGAACAGATCATTGGAAAGGAGTGAGAGGACTCTTTCCAACTACTAAGAACAGCCTATGGCCTGGCAGTTAAGATGAGTAGGGAGAGTTTGAATCACTTCAAGCAGAAGAGAAAACTGAACATTATTTTCTCCCATTTTGGTGAATGCTTGAATAACTGAATTATAGGATAAAAAAAGGGTAGGACTATTAGGTCCTCCATCTGTCTTTTAAGAAGAAAAATAAGTGATCGCTTCCCTTCTCTGGGAGAATGGTGGCAGAGTGGTTAAGGAGTCTTGCTATGGCCTTAGGGGTGTGAGATCAAACCCTACTCACAAGCCATGCCAAGGACCACCCCCCAGTAACCACACCTGTAAATGGGTACCTAGTCATTTGGGCTGGGTGGGGGAAGGGGGAGAGCAAGGTGGGTATATGTGACACTATGGTATCACTTCCCTGTATGCCATTCACTACAGAAAATGGTGTGCTTTAACCATGCTAGCCAATTGCCTGGTAGGCTCAGTTGGATCTTTTTTCTCTCCCCTTCAGGAAAGGACACTGGGCTATGCATCTCTACTGGAGGAATTCACTTCCCAATAGTACTGACTACTCTACAGAGAAGGACAGAATTTAAGATGCATCTCTATCCTCTGCATTTCCTAGAGGCAAGCCTAGGCAGGTCTCCGCTCAGCCTGTTGATATTTATAGATCCCATTCCAGATCCCATATTTAGTTGATTTCCTCATGTATTGTATGTACTCATCATGTACTGTAAGAGGCTTAGGCAGCAGCTCAGGATTGTGGTTACTGCTACAAGAACCAGACCTATTTGTTAGGCAAAGTATGGTGGACCGAGGCCAACAAAGAGAGCAATAAGCCTCTCTCATTCAGGGAGGTCACCACTACAAGAACCAGATGCAAAAAGTTAGGCACTGCAATAACATACCTGTGTGCGTTGACGGGCTTGCACCTATATGACTTGCCTATGGAGTCTGTAGCACAGCTGAGAATGAAAACCCTAGCTTAGGGAATCACAAGTTAGTACTTTAACCACAAGACTATTTCTTTGCACCTTTTCAGGATCAGGACCTATTGTAATCTCCATATTCAAACCAGAGAACAAGGGTGACCAAACTGCCCCTAATTATATCTATGCAATTTCATTAAAGTCACAAATCCTGCAACAGTTAAAAATGAAGACAAAGATCAGTCTATAACTACTAAATTAATCAAACAGTCCTGTGTGGATGATCTCAACGTCATTCACTACTCTATGGGCCCCTTCAAGTCCTCCTTGAAGGTCAATGTTCTAATATCCACACCCAAGTCTGTGTGTCATGTATATGGGTATAACTCATGGAAATTCATAATACTATAAAAACAAAGATGATGAGTACTATAATTTAAAGTGAACATTGTTGGTTCTGAAAACTAGGCTATTATATTTATGTTTTATGTGTGGATTTGGAAAATGGAATGCTCAGTAAGTTTCTAGACTAAAGGTGTATTTTTTTTAATGTGCTTCATTTAGTTTTGCAATGCACTGCAAACCACACAATCCTGGGCGGGGGGGGATTTATTATGACGCTTTGTTGAAGAATTTGGCCAGACAACCAATGGAGCAGAATGCTTCACATGTTACATATGGGCAAATAAACTGCATATTGGATCTCATTTTCTACTTCTGATTAAAAAGTGCTCTTCAAATGCTAGATTCATCATGGTAATTACTACACCATCAGGCTTTTTTCACTCATGATTTGGAGTGCATAACATCTGTAAGTCTGGAACAATCTTCTGAAAATTGTCAATGAAGCCTCATGCAACATACTATTTTACGTCTGAGTGCAAAAACTCAAAAAGTTACTTACTTGCAAAAAATTGTCCTACTGAATTTTTAAAACAGCTACATGGAAAAAAGCAGGGAGGACACCACCAGCATGAACACCTGGTCTAATGAATGAAGTTCCAAGTCCTACATGCTATTCGGTCAGTGACAGAGTTGAGACTAGAAATTAGAATTGTGCCTTTAGACTCCAGACTAATCCACTTGGCCATGCCGGTTCTAGAACACTCTGGAGGGGGAAAATAATGTGAAAACATTATTTGACAGGAAAACAAAATTAACATTTACCCTGACAACAGGGGAAGAAATTCAAGTCTCAAAAAAGTTAAGCTACCAAGCAAGTTAGAACCAACGTTAGATCAAAAAGTCCCGTGGTATTTCATTATTTATTTATATGCCACTCTCCTCTACAAAGGTTCAAGGCAATAAAAATGAGACACACCGTAAAAACAACATATTAAAATAAAGCAGTAAATAATAATTTTTAAAAAGTTCCCTAAACAATTCCCCCAGAATTTAACCCCATCTGCTAAAAGCCTGCCCAAATAAAGAGGTCTTACAACATTCCCGAAAGTTGTTCAAGCTTAGCTTCTGGTGGACTGCAAGAGGTAAGGAGTGCCACATCTGTTGGGCAACTACCAAGAATGACTTCCCATGGATTTTCACCAAACAAACTTGGTGTACAGATGGAACTTGCAGGAGGTTGCTTTAAATTGAGATTAGGGGTCACAACAGAACTTAAAGAAGGAGGTGGTCCTTTATGTTGGGCTCAGGCCATTTGGAGTTCTATAGGTCAATCCCAGCATCTTGAACTACACCCAAGAAGCTACTGGAATCCAGGTTGTGACAGGGGGCCATCTCAGGGCTGTTCTCCACGGCCCGCCCGCCTGTCTCTGGGCAACCGCCCACCTATCTCGCCCGCCACGCCTTTGATGATAATAAGTTCAATTAAGATGTTAATTAAGCGGGAGGCTGCCCATTGTAATGCCCCAATGCCAGGGGGCACTCTGCTGCTCCAGCCTCCCCTAATACCGCAGCCCAAGCCTCACAGATGGCATCATGGTGTTACTATAATCACCAGCCCCACACTGGGCCCCAGAATCATCCGTACAGGACGCCTCTATGATCCTCTCCTTTCAGGCAGCCACTCCGCTGTCATCCAGGCTACCTAGCCCCCCCCCCCGAAGCCATGTTCCCCTCTCCTGT
>NW_005841836.1:5278648-5307324 GCF_000455745.1 Alligator sinensis
GCCCCCTGCAGCTAAACTGCCCTGTGTATAGAGGCAGCCCATGTCTCAAAATGGCTGCCCTCGTCAGGCAAAATGGCTGCCAGCTCCAGGCCCTTAAAGTGGCAGGCACACACAGTGCACTGTCACACAGGTATTGAGGTTAGAAATAATATAATAATAATACCTGGATTATAATAGAATATAATAATACACAAACTTGCAATACATGGTACCATCCTGCTGACATGACTAAAGATCTATAGGGGCCAAGTGTTTTTCATGGCAGGCTCCACAGTGTTATGTATTGGGCTGGCTGTCATAAGACTCAGATTTGAATCCTAGCAGTGATTCTGCATTTCTATATGATGCAGCGTACATCACTTAGATAGGTTCAGCCAACTTCATTTAGAGGCTGAGTTAGAGTGTACAACAGTCTGTTCCCAGCAGACAGAGGTATCAGATTATTACTGCAGCAGTTGGCATCTGCTCTGGCAGGAGACATTCCCTCACTGCTTCCAAGCCATGATTTGGACATCTTGATGGGTGTGTCTACGTGTGCCCCTGACTGAGCATTTGGTACTGTGCAGTGATTTAGTACTTGCTAAAGAAGGCAATAATTTAGTGCAGGCAATAATAGATCATGCTGGGTGCATCTATGTAAGATGCTATGTCACTCTAGCAATGAGCTACAGCGATGTAGCTCATTGCTATGGTAACATAGCATCAGTGGTCACAAACTGACACCAACACTACATTGCTGTAGCAACAAGTTATGTCACTGCAGCTCATCACAATGGCAATGTAGCTTCTAAAAATAACTTTGCACTGCTGCCAGGACTGCATAGTACTAGCAGGTACTGCACAGTCATTTAGTACTTGCTAAAGCAAGTACTCTCCTCAACAAGGGGTACTAAAGCAAGTACCCACCAGTACTATGCAGTCCTGGCAGCACAAGGTCATTTTAGGCATTATGTCACCATAGCAATGAGCTATAGCAACATACCTCATCACTACCGTGACACAGCATTGGCATCACAGTTTGTGCCCACTGATGCTATGTTGCCATTGTGATGAGCTACATTGCCGTAGCTCATAGCTACAGTGTAAAAGTAACTTGTGAAGACATGCCTGGCATGATCTATTATTCTAGAAAAAAAGTGGAATCCACCCAAATTAACCAGGATATTCTCCATCTGAAAATTTTATAACAAGCAACTTAAACAGAAAGAATCTAAATTCCTTTCCAGGTAACTCAGAAAAGTTTTTGTAGTGTGATTCTGGGAGACAGAATCTGTTTCTGAATCAGTGAGTAATCTGTTGTCTGCAGGAGTTTCCCAGTAGGAGGAAGAATGATGCCCATCTGTCCCACAAGGTTTCTGTCAGACTTAAACCACTAATATTGGAAAGCAGTATGAGAAGCATAGAGGAAAGGTGTTATACAAATGCCAGGTGCTGTTATTTAATGTTACTGAAGCGCAAAGCAGCACAGTTTCTCCTCTGGTCACAATCCCTCAAAATTCATCAACTTTCCCCCGAAGGTGTCCAATCACCTACCCAAAAGCTGCTTCACAAATTACAACGAGCCAGCACTAAGCAAAAAACAGCATCCTAGTTCAAGCATCAGCTCCTAGTAACAGGCCCCATTGTGTTACTTCTGATTTGCCATTGTTATATTGTTCATATAGGTATGCTAATGGAAAATGAGTGAAAGGAAAATAACGGAGATAGGAATAAAGGCCCATAGAACTCTGGAAATATAATTTTGCCTACAACCATATGGCCATTTTAGCAAATTGTTTGTTAAGAGAAAGAACAGTTATGTTAAGAATGCCCCATAAACTAAGATGGTATCTCATTAGTTGCATCAGTTCCTTTTAAATCTTTCTTTTCTTCTCTTCAGTTTTGTATTACCACCAGAGGAGGTTACTTTGGCAAAGTAAGGATGAAGCATATCATAACCCCAGTAAAAGAGAAACAGAGTAATTGCCAAGACTAGCAAAGCTCAATGAATCCTGAAGCTTCTTCTGATCCAATTCCAGCTTATAAATGGTCAAGGCTCTGCAAATTTTATGGGCCATCTGCAGGCCCATTTATGTTCTAAATATCATACCCAATCTTTAAACCCTATGTTCATGGAAATAAAAGAATAAATAAAATTTCTGCATGGGAAAAGTTGTTCCCTTACAACAAAGTTTTTATCACAGTGAAATTGATATATGGTAAATATCACACTTTCTGGAGATCATGGGTATTCATCTGGTCAGGTGATGCCTTTGGGCACTCTTGTATTTTAACCTCCCTCCCACGCCTTTTCAGTTCTCGCCTTTATCTCAGCCAAGATATGATAGATACAGACTTTTTGTGATAGAATAAAAAGTGACCTGAACCTTCATTCACCATCAGATCAAAGTGCCTGTGGTTTGAAGCTTAATAGGTTTATTGTTATTTATTTATTTATTTAGTCTTTCCAGGCTCTGGAAGGGACATGATGCAAAGGAAAAAGCCTATTCTCATGATTTCCATCCTGTTTTTGCAGGCTGATAAGATTCAAATAGTTTGGTTGTTCTGAACATCCTAGCTTTTAGGTGCTGATGCAGATGAAACAGAGCAGATACCTTTTTGCTAATCCCAGCAACCGCAATAAAGTCAGAATAATATATGGACTACAGCTTAGAGACAAATGCTTATATAGTGGTCTTCCAATACATGCGCACCCTAAGTATTGTCGAATATCTCCAGAACAGAGGAATACACAAGTATGTTACTCATGAGTTAAAGTAAACAGCTGGAGGGGAATGCAAATTTCCAGTTTTCTTGTTGAAGGCTATTCTACATTTTTTTTTTTTAGTTTCAAGAGACTTGGTTAAGTTGAACATCGATGCAAAGGATGAAAGTGACAAAGAATGTTGAACAACATTAGTATTTATTGGCATAAGGGTGCCACCTATTGTCACAATGACCAATGTGAGAATATGTTTAACAGGCTCCATTAGCAGAGCCCTCCTTGCTCACTCTCTGGATCACTCTTAGGGGTGCCTAGCACTTCAGAGAGATGCCAGTCTATGGGAGTTAGATGCCTACTTCATTGAAGCAGTTTTGTGAATCCTATCAGCAACCACAGGTACCAATACTCCTTTGTAAATCTGACCCCTAGTACCCAGCAACTCGCACTGAACTGAGGACTTGAAAAGCAAACATTTGTTGCTTACTTTAAAAAGTCTTGGTTTAGTTTCCAGTCAACCTATACACAACACATTGCCTTAACATAAAATTGTGGAGCTTACATTTATTGATCTTACAAAACTGGTCTTTAAGCACTTCTTGAAATGAGAGATTAGAACAGATAACCTCTTACCATTTAAGTGCAATAATATTTTTTCATGATAATAATAGCATTACAAAATAGCCTTTTTAAATATATCGATTGAGGATTTTAATTTTTTTAATCAAATAGTTTCCTTTAGAGCTATCTAGCAATATTTACTTTTCATGCATCTTGTATGGGTTTTAAATTTTTCTGTGGACACATCTATACGAGACACTTAATGCCCATTGAACTAATTCTACTGTGAATTAACGTGGCTCGCAAAAACTGTGCTAAGGCACAAATGTGCAATACATTAGTTCAATGAGCATTAAGCATCACAAAAAGATATCGGTTTGTGCTAATGCACAATAACGCTCATTACAGCACATTAAAGTTAGTACCTGTTATTACAGGTACAAAACTTAATGTGCCATAATCATAATGCATTAATAAATGTGTAGATGCACTTTACTTCTTTTCCCTGCTGTCATTCTTTTCTGGTTTTTTTTCTGTGTTGAAAATGACCACAGAAAAGGGAAAGGCATAAAAAAAATTTTAAAAATAAGGGGAAAGGAAGCAAGAAAGAATATAGGAGAAAAAAAACAAAAATTGTTACTTAAAAATTTGACACAAAACTTCCAAAAATCAGGTATTTGATAAAAATATTGGTAAAAAATTAAAATAGGTCAAGTCTAAGCCCTTAAAAGAGGGAATATCTGTGGAATTTCAGATTTTTATTTTCATTTCTTGTAAATTAATTTTTCCATTTTTTGACCAGCTCGATTTTGGGATTAATTATTAGTGCTATTTACAAAGTTTTCGGATGAAAGGGTGTTAGCTGTCTCCCTTTAACTGTGATAGCAATAATCAATTACCAAAGCTGCTCAAAACTCTTGCCTTGCCACAGTAATTATGGACCTAATTTTTTTTTAATGAAATTGCAGTCATCTAGCCTATGATTTTTGCTTTGAATTTCAGGTTCTAGTGGCCCCCTGGCAGCTCAGTGTGCTAGCTTTTGCCTCATTTCAGATTTAAACCATCAAGATTTACATTTTTCCCATTTTAGGCGAGCTTTGCTTCAATTTTGCCTAGGGTACAATTTTGAATGTTTTATTATTATTCAGAAATAAAAATGCAATGAAGTCTTTGCTCATTTGCTTCCCTGACTCAACCTCAGGAATCTCTTTCTGATGGAAAAAATAGAAACAAAATAAATAACTGTGATTGAACAGGTTTATTGTAATAAAACTAGAATAATTAATAAAGTAACACCTTAAATTATATGGTAAAGCTGCATCAGGTATAAATGAGTGCATCTCCAAATTAATTTATGGGATATAAGACAACTTTTTCTACCTGCTATTTATGGTTGCTTATCCTTCTCCACGAGTCTTGAAGAACAGTAAACAAATGCAGAACTGGACCACCCACTGGGTAGTAAGACTAAAAAAGGAATAGTTCCAAACTTGGTGGGTTTTTTTGCGTTGAGAGTACTCTGGAAGAATGAGCAGCGTGTTTACTGTGTGTTAACAGATTACTATCTGCCTTTTTTTAAATATCAGGATCTTAATGTTGGTATCAGCAGCTCTCTGTGGGCCAGACAGGGACTCAGATACTATGCCAATGGTCAACCTTATAAAATCCTAGATGGATACAAAGGATTAGCCATGTTTTCTTTCAGTAGAACATTCTTTGTTGCATAGCCTGTAACCGAGAACTACAGAAGGGGCTGTTTATAGACATTACATTTTTCTAGGTTTAATCCAGACTACAGCCTTCACTATATACATGGACATCTGTAGTCTGAATCACAATTGACTCCAGTCCAGATTAACTAATCCTCGTTAGGTGAGGGCAGTCTGAACTAGGCAATTTAAATGTTATTAATTAATATGTATATACAGTTTTGCTTTTAGGGAATACAGTCCTTAGGAACTCCACAGATAAGCATTACAAATATCAATCCCCGAAAGGGAAACTAAATTGGGTTTTTGCAACACAAAAGCAGCTATCAGGCAGAAAGTAACACCTTTACAAAAGTCAAAAGTGCCAGTAACACCTCCCTATGACTAAGTATCAATATCCTGACTAAACCCCCAGCCCTGCCCAAGCACATGAGCCCCCAAGAACATGAGTTCTCTTGTCTGTGAAGAAGAGAACAAGCTCCTCCCTGCCCCAACACATTGGCTGAGATGATCATCAATACTCAGGTCAATTGTACCTATTATGGATTCTGGAAGAGCACTTTAGATAGCTGTCAAGGGTTTGCAACAATGCAGCAGTGCTTAAACGGGCTTATTATCACCTCATAATTACTTCCAACTGCAAGTGCTAAGCACATATGCCTACACACAGAGGCTGTGAATTGGGTCTGTTAAGGGGTTGATGGTCAATGAGGTTCTATTAAATTAACCCTTAAATCAAATAGAAACTTGATACGAACTGTGTGATGCAGATCAGTTAATATGGTTTAGAAAATGGTGAGCATGTAAACAGCCAGGTATTCTATCCATCTTGCATTGTACTTCAGAGCAGTCCTAACACCACACAGTGCAGTACTTGGTTATGTTTCAGCAATGATTCTTCCATGACCTGTCAATTTCTGCTGACCCATCAGGGGTTTTTTTTGCCTCAAAGATCCATTGCAAAACTAAAGAAAACTTACTAAATATGAAGTCAAGCAATGCTATATTACTTGCCTGCAGACAGAAAGAACCAGATGCTCTGAAGCAGTGCATATCTAACTGATTCACCTATAGTGGAAATTAACTGTGGAATCCAAGTATCTCGCTGGTGATTATTTTAGCAGAAACAACCAAATATTTCAAAACTGTGAGTTTGCAGACTTAGAGCTGTGAGTAGAGTCACCAAGTTTTCCTAGGACACTGACCCCAAAAGATAACAAAACTAGACAAGGAACATCTTTCAACTTCATATCTTTCGTATCCTCTACTACTCTAAAAATCTCTATCTGCAAGGTGCTCCTTTCTGGAGTCCTAAATAAAACCAACCCTGATATTCTTAGCAGACAATATTAGACAGAGGCAAAATCACACCTGTTTTGTTGGCGCTTCCATTTACTAAAAATATATATAATTTTATTTGCTTTTTCCATCTAAATCAACAAAGAAAAACTGCTCATACAAAACATTCCAGAAGTTCTAATAATTCATACAAATTTACAGTTGTGAATAACAGACCTTGAAATAGCACTGCATAAGCATATGCAGAGAATACAAAAATATTATAAAAACAAATGTTTTTTTTTTTTTTTAAATCAGTATTTCCCATGAAAAAAGTAGATTTTGCTACAAATCACCTTTTATGTCAGGAAAAATTTTCCATGGAAAATTCCTGACCACCTACACAAGGAAGCATGTTTTACAATCCTAGGGGTATGAATAGCTGAGGGAATGAGTTTAAAAAACAAACAAACAAAAAAACCAGCTGCTAGATCCACAGATGCATACAGATGTCACAGTGCTCAGTGCTGCATTGCCTGACTTTTAGGCACTTTATCAACTTTGCAGCCATGTAGCTAGGAATTGTGATGCTCTGAAGAATGGGGGCTGAGTGTAAGAGAAGGTGGGAGACCATGAGGGAGAGGCTACCTAATGCTGGAGAGTCCTACCTGTCTGGACACAGACTACTGCTGCTACCATAGTGTGAGTTGCTGGCACAAGCCATGGGGGCCAACATTCTGGTACCCCACAAAAGTCAGCGCCAGTTCCTATTCATGCTACTGCAACTTTGCAATCCACAGCATTGGGATCCAGAAAGGGCAGTACACCAAGCAGCAAACAGCCTAAGCTAGTCAACAGGCAATACAGGTTTCCTTCACTTTATGCTGTACATGCATTCCTGGAAAACGGTGCATAATTCGAATTGGCATAAAGGGAACCCACTTTACAATGTAACAAATAGGGATACCTTCCAAGACCTCGACTGTACTGATACCTAGACCAATTTCTACCACTTTTACAAGACAATTTTGGTACTCACCAACAGTAGACGGTACACACAAGCACAGGGTGGAGGTGACTGATTAGTTGGCATGAAGAGAGGGTGGTGAAGGGTCTTCACTGATGGACCAGGGAGAGGAGTAGGAGATAAGCTAGCGGGACACTTAGAAACCATAATGGGGATAGCAACTACAGAAACGTGTCACAGACAATAAGTGAGGAGCACAGATCCACACAGGAGACTATATTACGGTGCACATCACTTCTACAGTGCACCTCACAAAGCAGCTGACTGTTGGCTTCCACCACACCAATCACATAGCAGTGAATTTACCTCGTGTATAATGAAAAAGAGTCATCGCATAAGAGCAAATTTGTACATACAGAACCCGCATCAAGCAAGGGAAACCTGTATTAAGAAGACAGGCATGTGAAACACCATCCTTCTCAGGGCAATAAGTATCTTAGTCTGAGAGGCAGTTCCCTGCACTTAGGAGCAACAACTCAGCCCCCTCTCCTAGATGCAAGTGCCTAAGCCCTTTTGTTGATCTACTGTCTAAACACCAGCTGAAATCTTCCTCGTTCTCAATGAAGAGCCACTGCTGTATACAGGGTATATGAAATCTATGAGAAGCTGGGATGGGAGCCATCTCAGGGGCTGGGACATATTTCATCAAAGACAATGCTTAAAATACCCTCCTTTTCACTCTGCTAATCACCATCATGTAGCAAATGCACATTTCATAATTGCCTCAATGAACTTGTTGACTTGTCAGCCATAGGCAAAGGAGATAAAAAGCCATTTGTTTACATTTTGGAGAGACTGGTTTAATCAGAACAGCTGTTCTCAATAACATAATCTAACCTTTAATTTGACCAGCTAATGGAAATGTAGAACACAATGCCAAAGCACAAGTCTTAATTGTTAAAGCTGCTTTTACTTTTTTTCCCCTTAAAAGAAAATCAGTAATAGCTGGAATGAGATCTTTATGTCTTGGTTCTTGCCAAAAGATAAATTCCATGTATGCTCTTAAGAGCTATAAATGGACTCTTAGCTGTGATGGAGTTATAGTTAGTTTCTGAACTTCATTCTTTTGGAGAGATTTCCAGGTGGAAGGTAAGTGACTGGAATTAAATACTCAGCTACACAGCTCGTATATGAGAAATCTGGACACACACAAGCAGTTTCAGTGAATCTTTATATGGTGCTGTTGGGTTCAGGGCATGAATAGTACAGATTACTCATTTCACTAAGGACCTCTCATCCTTTTAGGATGCTTCAAGCCAGATTTTTTTGGCCATGCCCAAGATCTGCAGGTGAAGCAAAGCAAATGAGCCGGTTTGATTCCCTGAGTCAGAGTCCACTTCACTTCAATGGCTCCTTGCATAATTTAGAGCAGACTACAAGGGCCTCTAAAGCTAAAAACAGTTTTGTCACATGAGAAAACCCCAGGCCTTATGGAAAGGCAAACCCACTAGCCACATCCAGACATGCAGGGGCATGCAATTGCAGGGCCACAAATTGCCACAGTGCATGCCCCTGCATATGCCCTTTGTTGCAGGACAAACTGTCCTGTAACAGGCAAACTGCCCTTGCCCAGCTCCTCCCAACTCTTCGGCCAGAGACAGCTAGAGACTAGCAGTCTTACCTGGTGGTCTGGAGCAGCAAATACAGAGGTTCCATAGCTCAAAGGCTACCTGGATGGTTTGGTCTCCATGTGTGCCAGGGCACATTTGTTAGGCATATGCCAGACCACTTTTTTTTCTGTTTTTTCTTTTTTCTTTGCTACCAGGAAATCCTGGTAACAAATTTTGGCCCCGCACTGCAAATTTGCAGTACAGGGCACATTTTAGCATTCTCACCATATGGTTTGCAGTGCCACAAAGAGGCTTGTGGTACCACAAACTTTATGTCCCTTCTAGTGTGGATGCAGCCACTGTCTCGCATTAAGCACCCATGGTCTACCCAAAATATCCCTTTGTCTCAGAATGATTGCAGCTAATTCAAGTGAATTGCCATGTAAACCTCCTGCATAAATGACTGTCTGCCTTTTTTTATGCCAGTCAAATCTCAGATTAACCAACCCCCGATTAAACTGGTTGTCTGTGTTTAGCCTAAAGTGCTCTTGTTGACTGTAGGTCCAAGGGTCAAGAACAGACAGAGTTCAGTAATGCGCTAACCATGCTCCTTCCATACTTCTGGCCTCTTCCCTTTGTCACAACCCAGTGATTTTGGTGCCTCGGCACGATGGAATTTTCTTGCCACATGAGAGCCTCTTGCACAGCGAGGGTTTTTGCTGCACAGAAGAACCTCGGTGCAAGAGAGTTCCCGCCAATTTGCAGGGTACATTTCTTCTTTGCAGCACAGAAATGCACAGTGCAAAGAGTTCCCGCTATTCGAATGCAAATTTGTGTCCCGCTATTGGCTAGTTCTAAATTATTCCTACGTGGCAGCTAGTAATTGGCTTGCTAGCCGTTTAAAATTTCATGCGACTTCCGCCCAAGTCGAAGATCTGACTTGCGGCTAGCTGATCGATAGACTGATCCTATCGATCGTTCTCCCCGTCGCCGAGCGCAATCCCAGACGTACCCTTTTCCTGACGGCTTGATTTGCGGACAGATTAACTGGCTTGGGCCTCGCCAGCTGGAACAACTCACATAGTTGTTCAGACGACCGGACCATCTGCATCGCAACTACAAGCGGCGTAAGTAAACGTTTTTGCAACCATTAAACCTTGTCTGCCTCTCCATTCACCAGCCTGCCCTAATGAACGAGCAATTTCTAAATCACCTCGAGTTGGCTCTGGCCGTCCGAGACACCCTTTAAAAAAAAAAACACCTCTATTTGGAGTTGCAGGACTGAGTAGTAGAGGAGCAAGTTTCATTAACTGCATCTCAACTGGGAGTGCTCACCTGGGGAGCTAGTCAGCTGCTGAGATCTGGCAAATTTCCAACCCCACAGTGCTGCTGAAACAGTGCAGTAAACTAAGAACACAAAAAGATATCTGGCCAGCATTTTCCCCTAAAACAGTGGGTCAAATCTCTAATAATTAAGCTTCCTACTTTAATTAAATACCCCCAGAAAAAAGTAAATTTAAAAGAGCAGGATGCACTCTTACTAAGATGGATGAGAAGTAGAAAAGTTGAGGGGGGGAACACGGCAGGGCGGGAAAAATAAGGTAGGAAAGGAAGTAACTCGATCATCTCCAACTTAATTTGTTTTGTATTGTATTGTGTGCTGTTTGTGTCTCTGAGGGCTGCTTATTTTGCATCATCTTTAATACCATTTCACACAGTGGGAATAGCCTCCGATAGTTTTTTCTTGCTTGAATTTTAAAGCTATTTCTGCCTACACCCCTGATTTTAAACCACCTTTTTATAATGCTAGTCAGGGGAGTTTGCTAACATAGTCATGGTGTATTTGTACCCAAAGACTACCTCATTCTAAGGGGACATTCACAAGTTACATTTTTTGCATGATACGGCCCCTGAAAGAGATCTACAGCCATGACATACACATTCACAGCTGCAGAGTATTTTTAAATGGTGATCACACAAAAAATAACCCTCATTAAATCAGCTATTAGCTATTCATTGCCTGAATGCTTGTAACATTGCTTGTAACATTGGTTTCAGAAAGGATGCCTTTGTGTATCAATCTTCCCATCTCATGCAGAGGATTTTCTGGAGGCATCACTGGTGACAACCATAGGCAGAGGGAGAAAAATTTGGGGAGGGGGCTGAACACATGCACGCATGCACACCCCCCCCGGCATGAATGTTTGTGGGGGAAGGTGCAGGGGGAGCAGAAGGGGCTGGGGAGGGAGTGGGCCTGGGACCAGGCAGAGATCAGGAGGGAGCAGAGCCAAGCCAGATCCAGGATCAGGATCAGGGCTGGGGCCTGCTACACCTGTGCAGCCACCCCTTCCCCCGTGACTGGGGTCATTGCCCCCATGCCAATGAATCCACCACCCCCCAGACCCACACCAGCTGCCTCCCCCTACTGGCCCTGGCTTCACACCACCCGGAGGACCCAGAGATGGGGACCAGCTTTGGCTGAACCACCAGGCCAGAGGGGACACAGCCCCCCAGATCCCCATGTCTGCCCCGCCCTGAGTCATCATTGCTCTCCCGGGGGTGTGGGGAGGAGGTAGCAGTTCCCACTGCTGCATGTGTCCCAGAAGCACATGGGGGTGCATGCCCCAGATCTGCACAGGGCTCTTCCCAGCCCCCCCCTTTCCGCCTTCTATGATGACAACAGTAGGTCACCCATGCTTCACATCCATAGAGGAGAGTAGGGATGATGACTTAATTGTAGACCTGGATCTTAGTGTCTTTCTGAAGACACCAGATCCTGTGGCGGATCTCCCTATCAGTGTTCACTATGACAGAGGTGGCTACTAAGGTAAGGGAAATGCTCCACTACCTCCAAGGTAACTTTCCCTCAATGGTATTTGGGAAGGGGGGGTCACATTCATGGCCTGGAACAGGTCAGTAAGGCACTTAGCTTTTTCAATGTTGAGAGAGAGGCCCAAAGTTCAGTAACCTTCTGCAAAGACATCCAGCGTAGTCTGGATGTGTGAGGAAGGATGGTGTAGTAGTCACCATATCGAAGGGCAAGGACAGTTATTTACAATACTTTGATCTCTGAGCAAAAATGTCCCAGATTGAAGAGCCGTCCATTCATTTGGTATTCAATGTCAATTCCAGAATGGAAACAGTCCTTAACAAGAACCAGGATAACAGTAAAAAAAATGGAGCCCAAAACTGGGGCGATTATGCAACCTGGCTTGGCTCCTGTTTAGATGACAAGTGAATCTGTCTCTGATCTGGTACAAAGAACAGTTGCAGTCATCAGGTCACAGAGAAGCCTCAGACCTTGATATATTTGTCAGGGCATCCAAAACTGGCCTGTACTTTCTACAGCGCTTTGTGATTGACTGAGTCGAAGGCCTTAGTGAGGTCAATGAAGGCCATATAGAGATCCTGATACTTTTCTTGCACCTGGCAACAAAGATTATGTTGGTTCCCCCATGGAATGGTCTGAAACCAAACTGCAATTCTGGCAGGACTTCCCAAGCAAGATGTAGAATACAGTTCAGAAGGATATAGGAGAGAATTTTCCCTGCTGTGGAAAATAGGACAATAAGCTCCTTTTACCAATATAATCACTACCATAAACATGTTTCAGCTGGTTCCTCCCATATATGGGAATAAGCTATAC
The DNA here is from genome assembly GCF_000455745.1 of Alligator sinensis. NCBI lineage: Eukaryota > Metazoa > Chordata > Crocodylia > Alligatoridae > Alligator > Alligator sinensis. The sequence continues at coordinate 5,291,121 of NW_005841836.1, forward strand.
TGGCATAGTTACACCCATATTGGGGGAAAGTGGGCAACTCTAATTATGCCACTATAATTCAAATGGTGCAAATTGTATTTACTGCTAGCAGGCCCCACAGTGTAAAGGTATTCATAGAGCTCCATAGAGGTTCAAATATTGTGAAGTCCCTGCTTGGATGGAGAGGGAGTACTCATGTAAGACTGGTGCCTCTAGATATAAAATGACTGATTACTTCACTTTCATCACCCAGAAAACCAAAGATTCCTTCAAATAAATTAAATATTCTTGGTGCTGCAGATTTATAATTAACCAAAACATTGGGGAGGGGGGAAAAACAAAATCAAAATAAATCTTGTGCATGGCTCTGGGTTACAGATATTTATTTAGCATTCCTTTTGTTGGATATAAATGGATGGTATTGTCAGGTAGTGTCAACATTTTTTTCCTCTCCCTTTATCAATCTCCCCCACACACACACTTTCTCCCTTTAGTCCTTTCCTCCCCAAAATCTCATTTCCCCCCTTGAATGATATTTTAAAAAAGCAAACACTGATTAAAAGTTTGACACTCAAATGGTATTTTTATCACTTGAAATGTGATGTGAAGTCATATATAATTAGATTTCTGTTTGCACTGTAAATAAAAAAATATATTCTTGGCAAGGAGACCCTGGACCTAGCTACTGAAAAGAAAAGAAGGGGAAAAAAAACCCCTCCTTTGCTTTGTTTTGCCCACCTCCTTTCTTTCCACAGCCAAAAATCACAATTTGCTCTACAAAGAGTACACTCAATAACTTAGAATGAGTGCTTCCTCCATTTATTTGCATTGTATAAGGCACTGTAAATCTAACCCTGCACTTTAATTCCTCTCCTAAACCTCATCTTTCTGCTCTACTGACATAATAGCACAATTGACACCATCCATTATTCACAGCAAACTATGCTGCCCATCAAGTTTCCGCAAATATGTAATTACACAGAAAAAAATGTTTTTGTCCAATCTTTCCAAGTAAAGGGGAAGAATAAATCCATAATACTATTATTCCTGCAGTATTTTCATTTGAAACCATGTATAAAATATGTTTTTATACAAAAATAAGTTGATCTGCATGCTACCTTTTTATAACACAATTAAACTATTTTAAAATAGTTGTAAAATTTAGACAAGCAAAAATTCATAGAAAAGAGGGCTCAAGAAGTCATATAATCCAACCGCATGTCCCAAGGCAGAATTAAGTATACCTAAATGATTCTTGATAGACATTTTCTAACTCCTCTTAAGATCTTTCAGTGATGCACCACCAATACATATGATCGAGTGATACAAAAGAAGGAAAAAAAGTGAGAATTTCAGATAGAAAAGAAAGATTCATTATCCGTAGCCAGGTTCTTCCCTTCCTCAAATATTGGACAGGCTTCTATAGATGGGTATGAATTTCTCATATCAAGAGAAATCCCCCTACCCTCCATACACAAAGCCAACATATTATTTATGTACCACTAAACTACTCTAAATAGAGACCTTATGGCTAGGGACAGACATTACACATAAACCAGTTTAAGTGATCGGAAACTGGTTTAAACCTGTAACAGAACAGATGTTCAGTGCTCATAAACCAATTTGAAAGTGGCTGAAACCAGTGTGAGATTAACCTGGTTTAATGTAGTATCAGGGTTAACTGATTTGGGTCAAACCACCTTATGCAATGTCCCAGATCCCTTCCTGGTTTAAGTTAAACCAGACTCCCCCAGCATCCCAGCATGCTCTTTGGGCTGGGCTCTCTGCTCCACAGCAGAGCTGGTCCCTCCCCTCTGCTCCCTGGCTGGAGCTCCAGCCGAGACTGCAGGTGTCTGCCTGACTTACCCCTGCTCCCCAACCTCCCCCCACCACTCCCTGCTAATCAGGGGTTCCCCCTTCCCCTCTGCCTTACACAGACACCTCTCAGCATTAGCTAGCAGACCACATGCCGGCTATGGTCCATGCTGTTGCAGATGGGACAAAGGCAGACCGGACTGTGTCCTTTTTGGAGCTAATCAACAGCTGCAGGTGTCTGCCTGACTTACCCCTGCTCCCCAACCTCCCCCCACCACTCCCTGCTAATCAGGGGTTCCCCCTTCCCCTCTGCCTTACACAGACACCTCTCAGCATTAGCTAGCAGACCACATGCCGGCTATGGTCCATGCTGTTGCAGATGGGACAAAGGCAGACCGGACTGTGTCCTTTTTGGAGCTAATCAACAGGTAGCTGATAATGTCCCTCCTTGGAATGTTCCCTTCTTTGGAAAAAGTTGTTTAAGAAGAGCTTGAACTAATGAGAGGGGCTTTGTTTTCTGATGGGGTGTTAAATCCTGATAATAAAGCTGATAAATGCTCTGTTATCAAGGGCGGGGGGGAGGGGGACCCCTCTCTAATCAGAGCATTCTGCCAGGGCTTGGCCATGCCCCTCTCAGCTCAGCATTGTGAAATGGAAGGGAGGGCTGCTGTAGCGCCCCACCCCCCAGCTTCTAGTCTGAGCTGCTGCAGGTATGTGCCAGCACTTCTGGGATGTCTGTACAGTTACAAACTGGTTTAGCCTAGCCCGGTTAGACTGACTTGTAAGCGTTGAATCAGTTCAGACTTTTTGAATGTCTGTCCCTTAGCCTACAGGTTCTCATACTTGCTATCTGCATGGAGGATGGCGGGTGAAGTTCCCCCTGCAATGATGAAGAAATGGAAGGCCTAAGGTACTAAATATGGGGAGGCAAGGGGGTGGGAAAAAATGTATGCCAGTATGAGCTCTAGTTCTGTAAATGTCTTTTACAGTATAATTCATTATAAGCTGTTCCACCAAATCTGGGGCTGTGATTCAAAGCCACTGGAGTCAATTGGGGTCAATCTGTAGATGTAAGAACGCTTTGGTCATGCCTTAAATCTCACCTAATATAAAACAAACATTGACAAGTTGCATGCAAAACCAGTGCTGCTCACAAGTGGGTGAGGGCCATACACTGAGGCAGAAAGCAGCAGCACAAATTTGTGTTGCTTTTTTCCCTGCAGCAGCTGCATGCCCCTACTCACTGGGATGCACCCACTTTGTCTACATTATAATCCCAAGCACCTTGTTACCTCACATCATACACTTTGCTTCTTAAATATAATGTATAGCCCTACAAATAACAATGGAGAAACAAAATGCTTCTACAGCCAAATATGGAATACAACTACATTGGCCAGCCACCTTCCACACCTCAGTTTGGGAATGGCTAAAACAGTATTACAGTATAACCTCATGGGAGAGAGCCTGTAGCACAATAAAAGGGCAAGAAACAATATCTGAATTCATATAGGAAACCATATATTGTGTTGCAATGATCAAACCTTAAATCCCGTGGGATAGCTGATCTGGAAACGCAGTATAATTCTGTCCTAGTTGCCTCACAGAGATGGAGTATAAACAGGTGATGTATTGTATATTCTGGACTTCTCTCTGGAAAACCAGGAGCTAAACCACAAACATTTGTACACAGATGAAGTCTTACCCTCTCTCTGCTACCATCATTTGAGAAAAAAAAGACAAAGTTAATTCAAAGTGACAACAGCATAGCTGTAGTGTTGCCAACTCTGTTCATCATTAGTTCCATGATATTTGATGGGCTTACTCTTAAAAAGTCTAAGCTTCTAGAGTCACATGATTATTATGGGAGTCTCCATTTTTTTATTTTGATAAGTAATTTTCTAGCCTTCATACTGGCAAAGAAGGCATCTGAAAATGTGAACCCTAAAAGATGAATGACTGGAAGGTATATTAAAAAAAATCTAAGGGCTGAATTCTCTCTGGAAAACCAGAAATTAGTTGATGACCAAAGTGCAGCTAGAGACTAATTCTGAGTTGCCCATATAAACTGCAGGAGTATTTCTATTACCACCTCTGATTGCATACATTTACAATTACAAAAATAGGGAGATATCTGCACATCTCTGGGGGGGAGGGAGGAGAAGAATCCTATTCCTATATCAGGGGCACTTACATATCCAAAGCGGGTAACAGAATCACTTCTACAAAATAGTTAGGTAACTCAGTCTCAAGCTGCATTATGGTCATTTACTCAGTGAAACAGAATTTTGTGCTAAGTGTACTTCTTCTCTTGTTATTTCTAAGAGGATTTTATGATGCTGTACCATCTGACTCAGGATTTTAGAACGTTGTTTACCCCGGAACTAAAGAAGTTCACAAAATCCTTAATACATAGGACTTCTCTTACATAGTATGAATGTCATTTTTCAGTTCTTAAAATCCTTTTCCCCAAAATTAATAGTAAAATAACTTTTAAAGACAAACATATCTCTTCTGGGGAATTCCCACTTTGCTAGTGTGCTTCCTGTATTGCAGAGGCAGAATATACTACACATACAGTTGCATTAGCAAGTACCATGGTTTGAAACTACAGCTGAATCATAATCATTGCTGATTGTCCAGCAGTACAGTTTTCACACAGTTTTGTTTTGTACTGATCATCTGTATGGTACATTCACTTATGAATCATGTACAGAAAAGGAAGAACAATTGAATAGCATAAAGGGGGCGGGGGGGCAGCTAGCTCTGGGCACCAACTTAGGAAGGGTGCCAGAATTGCTCCCAACCCCCACTGGGTTTGCATTCTAGGAGCAAATGCAACCCTACAGCTTTGCTTTGCAGCAATAGCTGGGTGCATGGATACTACACACTGATGTTTTAAACCCAACAGATGGGTTGAGCAGACCATGATGTGGTAGCAACTGCTTTCAAGTGCCTGGCATAGGTGAGACTCCTACACTTCTTCCCCTCCTTACCACATGCCCCCCTCCCCAGTTCTCTCTCCCCTCTACCTGCCCCCTTCACATACTCTCCTGCAGGACTTGGCAAGGGCACCAACTCTGCTTGTTACACCTCTGGAACAATTATTTAAAAGTAAGAAATTAGTTATATGTATTTCACATCCCCTGTGGTTTAGCAACCAAAATAAATTATTAGTATTATTCTTCAGTCCCCCAACATTTTGCAGCTTAGATAAAGCATGCAGTATATTCCTCCAGAAGGTAGCAAATTGATGGCCTGGTCTATTTATTCTTGCTGAGCAGTAGCTGGCATAACTAATATACTGCAGAGAGAAATGCATTTCACTGATGTCATCTTTACCTGTAAAGCTACATTTTGCTAATTCATTTGAGCAAATAGATAAATAAATCATTAGTTTGTGTATATCCAGGCAATACCAATGAGACTATGGCTAGGTGCACATATTCAAGAAACCTGAAGCGGAATCAATCTAAGTTGTGTGGTTTTCTGTAAGTGGCATAGTTTAGATTGGTAGCAAATTACACACATTTTCATTTGTTGTGGGGAACGAATCTTAGACCAGGTTTCACCATTTTTAAACCAGTCTTCATGTGCCCAGCTTCTGTTCCGCTATGGGTATACACTGGTTTCCAATCACTTATATCATTAAAAGTGTAATGTCTGTACCTGGCCTATGACTCTACCATTCCAAGTTATGTTAACTATTAGAACAGATTTGGTTTAGAGATGCTCAGAGTTTGGGTTTCTGTGAAAAGATCATGTGATTTAGGAAACAAGAGTTTGTAAAACATTCTGCTTGCAAATTACATCCTATTTTAATGACTAATTTTGTAATATTTTGGTGAAAGGGAAACATGGATTGTAAAGAAGGAAACTCAATCAAAGCCCTGCAATCGGAGGAGTGACTACATCATGGTCAGTGGTAATACCCAACTCAGATACTGATAGCAGCAAAGTTATTCTACTTTTGATTCCAGTATAATGACTACCATAGTATCGCCATCTCATTTATTTAAAGTCTAATAGTATTTGTTGGTTTTCTTAAATCCCCAGCTCCTAGAGAAAAGGGCTTATTTAAGAATCTTGGCTTTAATTCTTGATCTTTCATTCCTAAAACTACAGGAATATGTTCTACTTACTTTGAAAGAGAAAGGAATTTACAGGTTAATTTGGGCCCTGGCATGATAATCATGTGTGCATGAGCAAATTGTCCCACTTGGAATGAGTTAATTTCCATTGATTGAATTTAGTGAGACTGCCATTGTATAGTAGTCAAGTTCAGAATGTTCACTAGCATTTCCAGGATCAGGGCTGCCTTCTACTGGAAGGCATTGCTGTAGTTAGGGGTAGAAACCACAATTTTCAAATAAGGCATTCAAATCCTGGCTTGAGACGCACTGACTGACACTCCCAGTAGGCTCTTACATGCTTGTTTAATGTAATGAAAGGCCAATTTGAACCTCCACATGTGGAATTTTTGACATTCTAATTAAGTAGCCCACGTTTAAAAGTGGGCCTACAGTGGATGCCAGCGGTTAATTATGTCTGGAGAATACAAGAGTTCAGCTGAGACAATTCACACCCACCACATGAGTTTCCCAACATTTTTGATGGTGGAACTGAATAAATATTCCTTTGCTCCACAGATGCACTGGATCAAGGTTTCGCCTGTTACACATAAAAAAATAAATCAGCTCATGTTTCCTTTACTTGATTTTTCCAGCTTTGTCATTCCGTCTAGGAGCACACGGCATGGTCAAGCCAGGCATGGCTATGCATGTTAATAAACCTTTGGAAAACCATAGATACTTCTGTGCAATCATTTTTAAATAAATATTCAAAGCACACCAGGTGAAAGATACTTTCTTTTTTTTTTACTGAAGCCTGTGTTTCCAAAAGCAGCTGAAAAAAATTCCCTTAAGTGGAACCACAACTGTGATGCTGCTTTTTAAATCAAAAGGACTGTACTGTCCTTTGCAGGATATGGCTTACAGCCAGTTGTTTAATGCTTATGGGCCAATATACAACAACCTGAGCTTCTGCTGCTTTGACAAACCAAATATTAGACACAAAAATATTAGCAACTCAGCTTTCTTGCACTTCAGAGCTGCCTCTGACACTTAGTTAACATGCATAAATGCCCACTTGGATCCCAGAAGTTTATAGACACGGTAAAGGTATTGTGTGCCTGAAAATATGAGATCCTGGGTAAACAGAGAGTGCTTGGACACTTGTGAGCTAAGCTAGCTGTTCATCATGCTCCTTGATTTCAGTCTGCCAAAGCAGTTTGGACTCGTCATCACCAGTGTAAATTATCTGTGGACAAGTGAACCAGGAAGATGTTCCTCCAAAAAAGTTTTGATTAATCACATCTTGTCAACAAACATCAGCACATCACCAAGCCTCATGAAACACCCCAGAAAAGTACTCAAGCCTGTTTGTAAATCATTTGTGTTGCAAGCAAAATATTTTTTGGCAAAACCTATAAAAACCCTTGCAAGAAAAAATGTTAAAAACCTGAGCAGATATTCCCTTGATACTTCCTTTGAATGAGTATATCTGAACATAAGTGTAGAGTTTTAGGATGACACAACTAAACAAAAAATAAATAAAAGACTAAGGCATACAAGCTATTGCTGAGAAAAGTAAACTTCAGTATACTTCTTTGGTATAGTCAAAGCAGATTTTAATGCCCACTCTCTCCCAGCTATGTTACTGGGGCTAAATACAAAAGCCAAACCAGACACATGAGGGGACAATGACCCATTTGCAGAATAGGCCTAACAGTGCTAAGAATCACAGGCAGACAGTATGGCAGGGGTGGGCAATTATTTTGGGCGTAGGGCCGCTTACTGAATTTTGGCAAGCCATTGAGGGCTGCATGACAGGTAGCCAGGGGCAGGGCAAGATTAATACTCTAAATGTTTAGGGTCCCCACAGGCTGGATAGAATGGCCTGGTGGGCCGCATCCGGCCTGCAGGCCACATTTTGCCCACCCCTGGAATAAGGGATATGCCAGAGGCAGGGCAAAGTGAGAAGGAGTTGCTATAGCAATTAAACCCTTTCATGAATTACAGGCTGCTTCACAGTGCACAGGTAGTCCAAAAAGCTGCCATCAGTTGGAACAGATGTACCCAAGGAGCCACTTTGGCACACACTTCGGTCCAAGACCCCATAAATGTGATGCAAAATTTCTCTGTTGTGTGACACCACCAGGAGGTGCAACACAGAATCTGTCCCACAGCTGTGGGTGGATTCAGAATTTTGAAAAGGGGGCCACAGATGATGTGGCACATCATCATATATAACACAATGCATATTTTTATCAAGTTAAAAGTCAACTACAAGCTTTATTACTAAGCTATGCTGTTCAGTTTAACAACGAAACAAAAGCAAATATAAATTTCCTATATAGTATATTACGTATACCAAAATGCAACAAACTAGGCAAAAAATAATCAAAAGATGTTGTTTCATTAGTCCTATAGTCATTAGAATTAAATGGGCATATTTTTTTCAGATTCATAAAACACAATCTAGCCTTCTTGAGCATCTTGACAGTGCATCCAATGCTTCACTGAAAGTTATTTCCACACCAAATTAGTGTTTTAGCTAGAGTTAAAAACAGCCGGTAGGGCTGTGAAATAAGAGCTACCAGAAGCAGATAACAGACAGCAGAATTGCAGATGAAATAATTCCTTAATTAGTGGAGGATTAAGGCCATTAAAAAAAGGAGAGAGGATGGTTAACACCTCTGGAATGAAGAGTTTAGAAAGAATCAGGTGGAGTATCATGAGCCATGAAGTCAATTGTCTCACTCACTGCTGCTGGACTAGAAATGCTGCTGCCACTGCAAAGCAGTTGGTTTTAAATTTTGGGTGGACCAAGAACCAAAGAGGGCTATGACTGCACCGCTGCACCCCCTGGATCCATCCCTGCCCACAGCAGGTGGGCACATTTACTTTCTGTGATACTGAGACTAAATATTTAGATGTCAAGAACAAAATTCAGCTCTTTGCTATACCTGGGTGAATTCCAAAGCAACTCCACCAGTTGCCATTAGATTTATACGAATACTGGAGGAAAAAGACAGTGTTTTGCTACTTTGAAATACAGTGGGTGAATCTATACGTGCAATTAATGTAATGTGATAAATTCCGGAGCAGTTTGCGTTGGAGTACACTGCTCCCACACACAGCATCTACACATGTGCCTAAGACAGCAGCACTTTGAGCTGGACCAGAGCAACCCTTTGGCTGGCAGCAGGTTTGCGGGGATCAGCCCCAGGGTCTAGGTAGCAACATCAGGCAGCGGAAGGGCTGACTGGGGCACAAGACTGCCAAAACTGCAGAGCTATATGGCTGGCCTCCCAAGCCTGCTGCCAGCCCAGGGCTGCTCTGCCCCAGCTCAAAGTCCTGCTGCCCCAGTCACCACCCACATATACACTGCTGCACAGTAAATGACTCTGTCAAAGATAGCACTGTCAGTACTGTCACAGTTAAATAATTTACTGCACCCTAATACCATGTGTAGACAGTAACACTTTACTGTGGAGCTTATTAGTCAAGTCTGCATTAAAGTGCACGTGTAGATGCATCCAGTGGTCACATCTAAATGTTCATTAATGTGCCATAATTACAGCAAACAAAGTTTTGTACCTGTAATGACAGGAACTAACTTAATGCACTGTAACCAGCTCTACTGCCCATTAGCGCAGATGAATGCTTTTTAAGTGACGTTAATGTGCATTAGACTAAATCTACTGTGCATTAGCACAGGTTTTGCGCACCGAGCTAATGCACAGTAAAATTAGTCTTCTGTGCATTAAGCATCTCATGTAGATGTGCCCAGAAAGTACTAAATTTCGGCTAGACCTGCACCAGAGCTGGAGGGAAAAGAGAACAGAACAGACCGCAGGCACTGTTCTTCCCTTCTGGCACAGCCCAGGTCCAGTACTCCCAGTTCCATTTACTACTCCCCAGGCATGAGAGGAGTGGCTCAGCTAGTAGCATAGGCACTTGGGGTGAGCAGGGGGGCACACTGTAGCTGTAGAAAAGACTGCATGTTCCAACTAGGACCCCTCTATCTGCCCTGTACAGGTAGATAGACACAAGGAAACAGCCCACAGCTGTGATGTCTCCACTCCCAGCAGGTCTTCTCAGGGGGAAAGAAAGAAACGGGGCCTTATCATAAATATTATGAGAAAAGAGCATGGGTACACCATTGTGATATGCTAGCTCCATTTTGAAATTACTGGCATTTACAAAAAGTTTGAGAATTTGTGTTCACTATGCCACTGGAACTTGTATCGCAAGTTCTAAAAAATATTTTTTTTATTTAAGAAGTGGCTTAGTCAGGTACAGGGTGTGGGGCATAGCTGCAAAATGCAATGCACAGAGCATAAAGACAGAAGGCAGGCCAGGGTGACACCTTAGACACTAACTGGTTCAGTGAGGCATGAGCTTCCATATGCAACCTACTTTGTCAGATGCCAGAAACAGTTTGGAGTTCAGTCCATTCTTGACATCTGATAAACTAGGTTGCTGCCTACAAAAGCTTGTGCCTCTGAACTAGTCTCTAAGATGTCACCCTTCCCTATACAGCCACCACCTCCATACAAAGAAGAGAGAAAGCACCTGGTGCCATGAAACTAATGCAACCCCTCCAGAGTGGCACCAGTATCAATGGGATCAGAATTTGACATTGAAGAACATGACCCTGCAGTCAAGGGCAACCACATCCTCGGGATTCAGATTGCACTTGATAGATGCACATTCTCTGTGAGCCACAGCTCTGCACTGCTGGTGCTCAGGGGGGCAGGATTTGTCCTGTTTCTGATTATGCAGGATCTGTGCAAGAATCTGCACGTGTGCTGTTCTGCACACTTTCTGCATGTTATATTTTCTTATGGCTGATGCAGCAGCCCTTTGGTCTTGGTTAGGTTCAGCTTGGGCCAGCTGCTCTTCATTCCTTTCGGCAGACATCCTGACATCAGCATAGAATGAAAATACAGCTCAGTGTCATCAGTATACTGTTGATAGCTGGGCTCATCACAGCTTACTTTCTCTCCCAATGGTGAGAAGTGTGGACAGTATAGATACCTATGGGAAACCTGCAGGTGGTGGACTTCAGAGGGAGGGTCATGTACCCATCACCACTGTCTGAGATCTTGGTAGTGTTGCACCATCTACTTCTGCTGTGTCATAGAATCCTAGTTTTGGAAGGACCTCAGCTATCCTCTGGTCTAACCTTCTGCATAGATGCAGGATTAACTATTCCTAACCAGACTTCAGCCATTAGGAGCTTGTCTTCTAGTGCCACTCCATCCCACTTCACATTGTGCACTGATCTGAACCCTGAATTTGAAGCATCCAGAATGTTGGCTGATTATTCTTGATGGGGTTTGGCAATTACCACAGCTTCTCCATGAATAGAAGATGCGAAGGTAGCTAGGAACACATTCAGAATCAAATACTGGCTTCTTGAGGAGAGGACAAACTGCTGTATTTTTGAGGAGTTTGTTCAGCACACTGCTTTGAAAGAGACAATGACTATTTCTAATAGTAATATGCATAATACATCTTCAGTGGCTTTTACCAGTCAATGGGTGCATCTACACGAGACACTAACTGTGCCGTAGCCTAATAACACTGCACAGCAGTGTGCCAGGTAAAACCCGTGCTAATAAGATACTGCATAATAGTATTAGTCTACTGCACAGTTAACATCTGAAAAAAAACCCATGCACTGGCACTACTGCACAGTAGCGCAAGTTACCACACATTGATTTTGTACTTGGTTATCCAAGTACTAAACTTAATGCGCAGTAACTATGGCGCATTAATGAATGTGTAGATGCACCCAGTAAGAACACAGATCCATAATAGATTACAGCTTAAATATTTTTCAGACTTTTTATAGTGCTTTGGTATGTGTGACTGTGCTGGACTGAGACAGACAGTGGGACATGCAGAGCAGTCTGGCAAGTGGCAAAATTTCTTCCCCAGGTAGCTCCTATTTATGTAGTCAAACTTAGGGAGGCATGTTGACCCTCTACATGGCATATGAGGTTGGTTCTGGTGTCTAATCTATGCAGCCTGGGTTGATTAGCTCATGTGCTATATGAAATAACACTACTGGCTATGATGGTTCCATGTTGGCTGTGGAGGAACCAAAGGTCTGCTTTACTTCCAAAATAGGAGTGGTTTTGTAAGTGGTTTGTGCTGCTTCCCAAAGGATTTTGAAGGCTGCTTCCACTCCTGGGGCACGTCCAGATGAGCACACACATGCCTTTTGCAGCATCTCTACACCCTTTGAGCCACTGCAAGAGGCACGTACAGAAACAAAAAAATGTTCCCTGCGCTGTGATATTTGGTTGGCCCTCGCCCAGATGCTGAAGAACACTTCCTGCCTATGCAGGGCAGGCAGCATGCCAACCACAGGGAGCTGGACCCAGGCTCTGTGCTGGTAAGTGGGGGGGGGGTGCTGGAGGAGGAGGGATGGGAGCATGGGAGGACCCCCCCTTCCCGCTCCCCGAGTCCCCCCTCGATTGCTGCCCCACCCAGCCCCAGCCTCCCAGCAATAAAAAAAAGCCCCCACTCACCAGCAATACTGGCTGCCTTTGGGGTCACTGGCACCTTGTGGTAGAGCCCTCCACAAAGCATGGGGCAGTGGTGAACAGCAAGGACCAGCCCCAGCCACTTGTTACCGGCACTGCCACTGCCCCATCACGCAGATGCAGCTGGGGTCAGCATGGCGCCGTGCAGGTCTGTGTGCTGTCGGGAAGCTGGTGCTGCTTGGGCTGAGCAGTGCTGGGCCCCAGGTGACAGTTCCAGTGGCCCCAGCTGCCCAACAGCATGCAGAGCTATGCGGCACCCCACTGACCCTGCTGCACCCATGTGATGTGAAAGCAGCAGTGCGGGTGCCAGACAGCCAGGGCTGGTCCCCGCTGGCCCCCACTGCCCTGTGCTGTGCGGGGGGGCTCTGTCATGTGGCCCCAGTGACCCCAATGGCATCTGCTGGTGACTGCAGGATTTTTATTTTTCTTTTATTGCCAAGATGCTGGGGCCAGGCAGGGCAGCAATGGGGGGGATTTGAGGGGCAAAGGGGGAAGGGGCCAGGTAGGGCAGCCATTGGGGGGCTGGGGTGTAAGCAGGGGGTGGGGCCAAGCAGAGCAGCCATTGTGGGGGCTGCAGGAGCCGGCAAGGTATGGGGCCAGGTGGGACAGCAATCCAGGGGACTGGGGGAGTAAGTGGAGGTGGGGCATGAAACTCCTGAAAGTGAGTAGCCCTCAGCTACTTGCCAGGGCAGATTTTTGTACTGATGGGGACAGGACAGGGCAACTTTTTACAGTGCTGGGGCCAGCACAGATGCTGGCCCCAACTCTAGCTCCCCCTGGCTGAAGATCCAGGAGGAGCCAGGCAGGGTTATTTTGCCCCAGGTGGCACAACTTGCACCACACCAAAGTGCATGTCCAGGCATGTGTGCTGAGGCAAAAAGCCCCGGCCCAAATTTGCACCACTTCTATTTGAGCTGCTGCAAGTACATGTGCCTGCATGTGTGGACGCGCCTGTTTCCTTCTTTTCCTGAAGTTAATCCCTTGACTGTGGTGATCTTCTCAGTCAGCAGAGAGCAATAGACAGTTGAGGGCCAAGACATCCATGATAACGGACAACAGATGATGCTTGTTTTTACACCATGGCTTTGCATTTTGGTGGTTTGATTTTATAGACTGAGTTGAAAGCTACATGGTCCAGGGGTCTTTGAAGGCAAAGGATCTTATGTTGCTCACAGCCTTGATGTGGAGAAGGAAAGGTTCTCATTTCAGCCCAGATGAGGTAGCTTTCAAGCTGAGAGAGAAATATCGGTGATGTCTCTAATACCCAACACCAGCCTGAGGCTGTCTGGAAGAATCCCAGTTTTCCATATGGATTTCTATATGGCCAAGTATAGGGGGAAGGATATCAGAAGTGACTAAAGGATTTGGAAACCCAAGTCCCAGTGGTTATCTAGCAACCTGAATTGACCAGTCTATATGTATATTTTAGGGTGCGATATTTTGAAAATGTCACCTTTACAGTGTCCTCCTACTGTGAGCAGCACATATTATTTTACAGCAAACCAATGGCAACGAATCAATCCCTGTGAAATAAAGCAAAGTGGACAAAACTACGAAAAAATCATAGATGTAAGAAGCAGTAAATAGTTATGTTTAAAAGATATTCTGCCACTTACATTTTAGAACAGTTGGCTCAAAAGACAGACAACAAGAGTCCCAGCTTTCTTTCTAAACTCTTGGCCTGTTTCATGATCTCCCCATTCACATCTTTGCTACAGTACTTAAAGTCATATCTTTAACAATGAAGATACTGTACAAAAGCTGCAGACCTAAGAGTTCTAATGGGAGGTCACATTAATTTCTGGCAGGGAAATTACTTCAGCTTTAGAAATACAAATGGATTTTCAAAGATTTGAGGGGCAGTTACTATTCCTGAGTGTTTGTTTCTTTTCCTTATGTGACATTGAGAAATGTAATCCTGCTGTAAAGGGGGGAAATTACAATATCCATCATTTTGAAGAATTGCAGTCAGTTCCATTACTTTTTGAATACTGTTGTAGTCTGAACTCCATTTTCTCCTAGGGCAGCACTGGAAATTAAAGTGAGCATGAGACATGAAATAAACTAAATTGAAAACAGGAAGCCAGAGAACATTACTGACTTTCCATAGAGCCATGAAAGATATTTGCATTATATACGAGGGCATCTTAAAATTAGAAACCAAGTTTAGGGTATAGAAACCAAGTTTAATGCATCCAAAGAACCTCATAATATGGGATTCCATAGCTCAAAAAGTTAGGTGAGTTTGTTTGGGGGGGGTTCACTATTTAAAATGATCGTTTCAATGTATTTGAATCTGTTAATTTCTTTCATTTCAGATTTCTTTCTTATGCATGATTACATTCACATCAGCCTTTTTCAGTAGAAATAATCAGCTACTATTATCACATCAATTAATATGCACATACAAACCCAGAATTTGCCACAGAATCCTCTCCTTGTCACAGAATTGGAATTAAGAATCTACACTTTCATTTTAAGAATACATCACACGTGGGAATTTCATAAATGTTCAAAGGCAACTTAACACAGTTCCCACTGAAGTCAATGCTTAGAAATGCAGCATCCATTTCTATGACTGCAAGCAAAACTTTCAACATACAATTCACACATAAAAACAATACACTGCTATACAATGTTTTTCCCAACTCTGAAAGACATCCTGGAACAATACAACTGTGGCATGTGAACTGTGCCATTTATGTTAGCGGGTTCAATCTGACACCAAAAGATGACAGTTGATGTCAACATTGCTAATGAATTCATTGCTTTTCATTTTACTAAAAACATTCAACTGATCGGAAACAGCCTTTCATTTCTTCTCAAGTACCAAAATAAAACATAGATAAATAAATTCCCCCAGAGCTTCCAGCAAGATAAACATCCAAATGTCTCTTATAGGAGCCCAGAGTAGGTGCTTGCACCACCTCTGGAGGCAGTCTGTTACAGGCCTTGGGGGCTCAGACAGTAAAGAAGTTTTTCCTTATGTCCAGCCTGAAATGGTCTTGGAGGAGTTTGTGACCGTTTGACCTTGTCTTCTCTTGGGGCGCTCTGATGAACAAACGTTCCCCCAGATCCTGATGCACACCCCTTATATACTTATAGGCAGCCACCAGGTCCCCCCTGAGCCTGCACTTTTCCAGGCTGAAGAGTCCCATAGCTCTCAGCCTCTCATCATAAGGCCTGTTTTCCTGCCCTCTGATCATGTGCGTGGCTCTTCTCTGGACTCTCTCGAGCATCTCCGTATTCTTTTTAAATTGTGGAGCCCAGAATTGGATGCAGTACTCCAGTTGCGGCCTCACCAAGGCCTAGTACAGCAGGAGGATGATATCCTAGGATTTGCTTGAAAAGCAACTATGGATGCAAGCCAAAGTTTTGCTCACTTCACCAGCTGCAACATCACATTGGTGGCTCATAGTCATCTTAAGGAGAAAAATGCAGATTTTCTCCTTTAATGGAGAAAAATGATGGAAACAATAGGTTTCCCCTTACAGGCTGACAGAGTTCCAGCCTGCAAAGGGTTGGGGGGAGCGGGAGCAGGGTGATCACAGGCAGGAGACGCCACAAGCGTATGCATGCACATGCATTCACATAGCAGCCAGGCAGCATGGAAAGCAGCTCCTGCAGCTCCCTGCAGGTAAGTTGGGTGGTGGGAGGAATTGAGACCCCCATAGTTAGGGAGGGAGGAAAGGAGGGAGTTGGGCAGGGCTGGAGCTGCATCTGAGGGTGCTGCCTAACCCTGGTGGTACATGGGGCCTTGGGCTTGGGGCCCTGGGCCAGGGCAGGAAT
>NW_005841836.1:5307334-5315487 GCF_000455745.1 Alligator sinensis
GGCCCAAGCAGGGAGTGGGATAGAGCCGTGGGTGGCTCATTTAGGAGACAATGGGGGAGGATAGCGAGAACTCCCAAGAGGAAAATGGGGGCACATGTCCCCCACATCTGTGCATGGAGCAGGAGTGGATGTGGGCCAGAGACCTGGGTCTGCAGCCCCCTGCCCCCACATCAGTGCCCAAGCCCTACCTGCTGCCTGTGGGAGGCGGTAGCTGCTGAGACCCAAGTGGAGTGAAGAGCCCAGCTTCCCCTCCCCCATGGAAGGCATAGCTGAAGCCGAGCCCCTGGACAGGGGCAGATGCAGGCTCAGGGCTCCTCGTCCTGCTGCCCTCCCCCTGGGGTCCTCCATATCCCAGTGAGCAAGACCTGGTATGGCAGGGCAGAGAGGGCTGGAAAGGTTTGGTGCTGCCACCAGGAACCCCTTATCACCATGGCGAGGCACTCGCTGCCTGCCTGGCATCAGCAGGGCTAGTGTCATGGAGTTATGCCCTCTACTGCTGCCAGGAAGGCAGGGAGAACCTTGCCATAGCAACGTGGGGCTTCTGGCAGTGGCACCGAGCCTCTTTGCCCCACTCTACCCTGCCACATCAGGTCTCATTTGTTGGGCCACAGAGGTCCCCAGGGGGAAGGCAGGAGGGTGAGGACCTCCAAGCCCACAGTTTGAACAGACCATAGCCCCATCTGGGGCTTGGCACTGCTGGGGTAGGGGGAAGGGGACTGTGGACCCAGGTCCCTAGCCCTGTATCCCTGGCAGTTGGGGACCCCCTCTGGTAGAGCAGGGATGGGAGGGGTGCAAGTCAGGAATGAGGGGAACCAGTAAGGCTGGGGGGGACTGTGGATGGGGAGTGAGGGCCACCAGCAGGGCTGGGGGCACTATGGCTCAGAAATGAGGGGCACCAGCAGGGTCAAGGAGGCTGTGGGTGGGGAGTGAGGGGCAATGGCACAACTAGGGTGTTATGGGTTTGGAGTAATAGGTACCAGCAGGGCCAGGAGACTGAGTCAGGAGTGAGGAACACCAGCAGGGCTGGGTGGGGCTGTGGTTTGGGGGTGAGGGGCAACAGCATGGGCAGAAGCAGGGCACTGGCATATCAGGGCTGCTCAGTGCCACAAAGCGGGGGGAGGGGACAGTTGAAGCTGGACACGCATCCTGGTGAGTGAAGGGGGCAGAAGAAGTTCTGATTTTCCATGATAAAAAAACCCAAATCAAATGCCAACATGTATAGGTATTTAGAATTTATTTTGTTATAGTGATTGAGGCACTGGTAGGCTTCGACATTGCTTTAAAATTGTAAATACAGGAAACCCTTGCCATTCGTGGGGGATCCATTCTGGAGATCGCTGTGAATGGCAAAATCCGCAAATACCGACAGGGCTCCCCATCATACCCCACAGCCGCCCCCTGCTCCACGCCCCTGCGAGAAGCTGGAAGTGCGGGACTCCCCCACAGTGCCTGGGGAGCGACCATGGCTGCTTCCAGGGCAGAAGATGCCGCCACCACTGCTGCCTCCCTCCCTGTCCCCGGTGTTCACTCTTCACCCACCCAGCTCTGCCTTCCCCCTCCGCCTACCCAGCTCTGCCCTCCCTCACCCCACACAGCGCTCCATGCCTGCTTATGCAGAGGCAGGAGCTCGGTGCAGCACCAGAGGGAGCCGTGGCAGCACTCATCCTAACCCACCCTGTTGATGTGGCACACTGCAAATATTCGAATCCACAAATAGTGGATTCGTGAATAGCGAGGGTTTCCAGTATATCAATAAAACATTGTGTTCAACTGATACCTATATATATAGTGGCATTTCATTTTAAATCAAAGAAAAATGCAGACTTGGTGTTTTTTTTATCAGAGAATTTGCGTTTTTTAAACAGAGAAATCCAGGATCCCTGATGATCAGCAAAACCTATTTCTGTAGATGTGGGTACTACTCAAAGAAGCACTTGACTCTTGAAATCCATCTTACCTTGCTGCCACTCTCCCCTTCCCTATTAAAAAGAAAATCCATCTTTACTGGTACCACTCTCAACCCCAGCACTGTGGCTAGCAAGATACTCCTATGGGCAGAGATCAGCTTCATACCATCAAATTGCTTATCTCAAGACTGAGAGCAGCTCTTATATGTTGCAAGGTGCTATTTCAGGTGGAGGGCCACTTAACGAGTTTTGGCGAGTTGTCTAGGGCCACAAGGGTAGCCCCACCCCTTGACAGGTGCCCCATCCCCTGGTCCCCATCTTGGCACCAGAAGTCCCACCCCCCAACCCCTTCCCTTTGCCACCAGAAGTCCCTCCCCTTGCCCCCAGAAGTACTCCTTTTGGGAAGAGGATTTGCCATCTTGGAACCTGAAAAAAAAAGAAAGACATCATGTAATAAAAATCAAACATTGACAATAACATATTTTAATGTTTTGTTTCATTTCCAAATTGTCCTGATTTGTGTGTGTTTGTATGGTGTATATAGAGGTGATTGCACAGTAGTTCAAAATGAGGTCTTACTCTTGTATATTGTAGGGGAGTGTGGAGGGGTGGGGGTATGGAGGGGTGGGTATAGGGTTTGTGGAGGGCTGTAGCTGTGTATGTGGGGTACGGGGCAGTGTGTGGATGTGCATGGGTAGGTATGGGTTTTTTGGGGGGGAAGTGTTTGTGGGAATGTGTGGGTATGGGGTTTGTGGGGTGTGTGGGGGATGGGTGTGCAGTGTGCGTGGGGGGGTGTGGATGCATGTGTAGTGGGGTGCATGTACATAGCAGTGAGCAGGGCTCCCCCCAGAGGCACACAGGTGTGTGTGGGGGGGGGTGCGTGTGGAAAAGAGTGGGTGGATGCAGTGTTTGTGTCATGTATGATTCTGTGTGGGGGAGGGTATCATTGTGGGGTTTGTGGGGGAAGGTTTGTGGGTATGGTTATGTGTGCATGGGACTCCCCCATATGCCCCCACTTAATACAGTAAGCATCCACCCCTGCCCCACAACAGCCCAGAGCCCACGTGCCTTGTGGCACCAGCAGCGCACAGCCCCAGCACACCCCGTGCCACTCTAGACTTGTCCCCGCCAAAGCAGATCAGGTGGAACCCACACAGTCCAACCTGGCTTGCTTCGCACCACCTGCCTGTGGAGCAGCCTGCTGCCCCCTGGGCACGTAGTGAAGCTGGGGCAGTTCTGCAGCTGGACTGGACTGCCTTTCTAGGAAGCCCGGGTGGCAGTGACTCCTTCCAGCTGCCGCCGCTGGCCCCAACTCAATAGTACTGAAAGGGACCCACACTGCACAGCCCCGGCCCCACACACCTGCTCTGGGCTCCGTCCCCCACCCAGGCTCAGCAGGGGTGGCATGGGGAAAAAACTGCTGCGCAGCGTAGGGGGAAAATGGCCCCTCCCCCTCCTGCTGCCATAAGTTCCCTGCTGCAGCTGCCTAGAGCTGTCCTGCATCTACACTGCCATCACTAGTGACTCTAAGCTACCCTATGGGGCAGCAGTGGCAGCACAGAGCAGACGCAGGGCAGCCCCATGCAGGCTCTGGGCAGCTGCAGTGGGGAACTGTTGGAAGTAGGAGGGGAAGGGGACAATTTCCCACCATGGTGAGCAACAACTTTTGTCCTGTATTGCCGCTGCTGAGCCTGGACAGGCAAGCCCAGAGCAGGCACAGTGCATGCCGGGTTGGGGCTGTGTAGCATGGGTCCCTGCCAGTACAGTGGGGCTGGGGCCAGTGGTGGCAGCAGCTGGAAGGAGCTGCCTGCCACCTAGGCTGCCTAGAAAGGCAATCCAGCTGTGGAGCCACCCCAGCCCCACTGCCTTGCTAGGGGGTGACAGGATGCACCACAGCTAGACTGTGCGTGGGCCAGGGGACCCACCATGGGCCAGACAAAGACCTGCTGTCGGTCAGATCTGACCCATGGACCATATTTTGTCCACCCCTGTTTTACCAATGCTCACAATTTTACAGAAAGTCTTGTAACAGCTGGCATTTTTCTTAGAACTGCAGTTCCTGGAATCATGTGAAACTTGTCTTTCATGTAGATGGGGTTGGGGGCAGGGAGGAAGAGTTCCTAAACCTCATGGTTACAGAGAAAATGTTTGAAAATTATCCAAATTAATGATAAAATCTCAAAAAGACAGAAAACAAATAAAAACTATTCAACATACATAAAAAAAAAAAGATTTTAAGTCAAACTCATGACTCAGGGAAGAGAAGGCAAGAAGAGGGGGGAGGAAGCTGGCTAAGTTATGATTTTTTAACACTTGGTTTGGAAATTGTGGGTGCAAACTCATCATGCAGTAAAGGTACTACTTCCACTAAATACAAAAACATCTCTAATCACTATATTTTCAACACCTGGACATAATTTCTGGGTGGATGTCTTTCTTCAAGAAATTCTGGTGCAGATAGATTACTCAGAGGTATAGAAGTACTTTCACCCAGAATCTGGAATCCAAACTAGAGATAAATGTAACCACACTGGTGTATTTTGCTTTACCTTTGAACTACCCTATTCTAGACTGTTGATTTTCCTTCTATGCTATTTTTAACAGTGCTGTAACAGTAGCATTAGAAATAACTCTACTGTCACAGTGAAAAAAATGTAAGGTCCCTGCACAAGAAACATTCACAAGCACTTAAAAGCCTACTAATTTCAAGGAACCAAATACTCAGTACAAGTCTGGAGACATAACCTATTTTGCTTTGGCTTTGCTTGCTTTTTTCAAATGCTTCTGCCAATCAGGCAGATGGAACATAAAGAAAACCTATTTTATGTATTGATAAAGCCTTCTCAAGCCATCAAGTAAATAAGTATAGATATCCTGTTGTTTAGTTCATCAACTACAGTCTGTTCAAACTATGCATATAATACTGGTCTGTTTGCAGAAGAATACAGTTAAGGAATGCCTGTGTTTGTTTCTTCTCCCTCCACATACGTAATATTTGCCATTACCTGGTATATCATATTAAGAGCATTAGATGAATATACTGATGCTGGCAATGAGGTTTGGAAGTAACTGTGTAGATGCTATTCGTCATGTTTCTATGGTTATTTATAAATATTATGACCAACCTCAGTCAATATATGCCTTTGGCAAATGAAAAAAATATATATATATGTACCCAGTCTAACTATATATATAATCTCAAATGGTTCAAAGCTGTTTTCTTTCAAAGATTGTTTCAGCTCACACACAGTCAGCTGACCCTTGATTAATGTCATTCAAGGCAAACACTGTTGATCATAGCCAGTACTTTCATACTTGGATCGGCACACAAGCCTTATGCATTGTTTCATTCTGCATTATTTGGGGGGGGGGCGCGAAGAGGAAGGTTACTTTAAGGGAATTAAAACTAAGCTTAGTATTCTTTAGCAGTTCCCTCCTGCTCTGACAGAGAAATGCATGACCTGGGAAGTAAGAGGAAATCTGATCTGCAGCTCCAGGGGAACTCCCTTATCATCCATTGTCCACATAAGAAATGTTGCTTTTCCTCTTCCATGAACTCTGAAAGTAATAATCCATCTCAACTCATTTCATAGATTCTAAGGACAGAAGGGACCACGGCAGTCATCCTGTCTAACCTCCTGCATAACACAAGCCAAAAAATTTTACCAAATTGTCCCTGCCAGGAGCATAAGAATACTACTGCTACACATTCATTAGGAAGACATTCACTCTTGATTTGCAGACTCAAGTGATGGAGAAAGCACGAGATCCCTACAGGAATCTATGAAATACCATCACCATCATTAGAAATCCACACCTTGTTTCTTGTTCTGAATTTTCCCAGCCCCCTCCTTCCAGACATGGCATCCTTTCATGCCATTCTTTGCTAAATCAGCTTATGCTACCCTAGACAAAAGACACCTTCATTATCATAATTTTTATGACCATGTAGAAATTTCTATACCACGATTAAGTCACCTCCTAATTTTCTAAAACTGGAAGAGATTCTAGTTGGCTACCACAGTACCATCTATTTATTCCAGATCATCTCACCCTTAAAGTATATACTGGGTTGCATTTGTGTTATTGATCAGCTCTGGGCTGATCTCCCCAAGAGCCAAGCTCACCACTTCCAGTGTGATTTTCTATTTATGGCTCTGATGCCTCTCCATCATGGCTCCCAGGCAAGTGGGATAGGCAACATATTATTGACCAGTAGTATAAATGGCTTGTTTAGCGAAGCCAGCACACTACCTTTCCATAAATAGACAGACAGTTGCTTCTACCTCAAGAAGACATTTCTTAATACGAGAATGCCCACAAATTTCTTACTAGTCTGCATCCTGCCCTTCTAAGAGACCATTATTGATAGAGCAGTGACTATTAATTTCCAAGTACTTTTGGGTACCAATGGAGCTGAATAACAAAATAACTTGTTTAGAATAACTCCACCTCTCTCTCTGTGATAGACTGTGATATCCTCAGGATATCTGAAAACTTCTGCAAAAACTTTTCCTCCACTATCTGTCACCAGAAGCCTGTTGCCAGTTTTTTACATCTAAAATTAAAAAATTGGACTGTGTAATTTATTCATTTAATCAGAGACTATCATTTCTCATGGTTGGACAGTTTAAACCAGAAGACTGGACCAAACCAATATAGAGCAAACTTTTCTTTCTACCATTTGTTGAACATTCAGGACAAAAGTATGATTTTTATGGGGGGCAGTCACTTAAGTGAAATGGGAGAAAGAGGAACAGGTTTCTTTAATTGGTTTGAGAGTTGAAAGAGGCATGGTGATCTGAAGTGACGTAGAAGGCAGGGTAGATTTGTACCTCCTAGACTAACTAAATTTTATATATAATAATATTATTATTATTATATACATATAATCATAAGCTTTCTTGTACTTTTTCCTTTTTTTTTGTCTTTGCCTGTTTGCCAGCACTGCCTCCCTTTCCCCCCTCCCTTATACTTTTTTGTTTTCAAGTCATCCTCACTCTCTCCTTTCTATTCACTCTCTCCTTTTTATACATCTACATGTGAAATTAAGGCAAGGCAATAACTCCAGAGCTCTTTGAGCCGGAGTAAACTGCTCCCAGGCACAGCATCTATACGTGTGCCCGGGACAGCAGCAATTTGAGCCAGGGCGTACAGGTCCAGGCTGGCAGGGGGCTCTAGGGGTTAGCCCCAGATTGTGGGAGGTGGCGTTAGGAAGCAGAGGGGCTGGCTGGGACATGAGGGTACAGAACCTACAAAACTGTGGAGCTAGGCAGCAGTCAGGAGTCTGGCCCCCTCCTGGTCACCATCTACACATGCGTTTCAGTGCAGTTATTTACTCCTCCATAAAATAGTACTATCCCTGACAGTTCTTACAGCAGAATTAATTACTTTACTGTGCCGTAATACCAGCACGCATATAAATGGTGATGTTTTACTGCTGAGCTAATTAGTCTACTCCATAGTAAAGCACATGTGTAGGTGCACCCACTGTGTATCACTTTGGCAACTGGAAGTCCCAAAATCAAGAGAACAGAAGTATAAAATTAGAGCCACTCGGGGAAGAGTCAAGCTCAGGTTGCTGATCTCACTCAACATTTTTATTTAACAATTTACTAAAATGTGTCGTTTTATGTTGGTATTTAAACCACCCACTAGAGCTTATTCTGGAACACTTGTAGCCTGTGCCTGACTACAGTAAAACTTCAGCTTCCAATCCTGACATTTCTATGTAGTTTTTATGCAATATTTTTTCAGGCAAAACTCCACTGGCTTTAGGAGGCATTTTGCCTGAGTAAGAATATCAGATTTGACCTTTCAATTGCACAGTGACAACTAATAACAACACAAATCAGGATTTTATTTTATTTTCTAACACAGGATACCAAAATACAGCATATTGCAGCATACATGCTACCAGCCAAGATCTTTTTCCCAATATAAATTATCCGCTTTCTCCGAGTACACACCAGTGCCCTTTGTAGACAATTGGAGAACTTTTACTGGCCTCTAGAGACATGAAACAGGAGGCTACTTGAGTGCTCACATTTGCACAGAATTTAGAAATGGGTGTAAAGATAAAAGCTATGGTTGGCCTAAGGCAGGGGTGCCTAACTGATGGTCTGCATGGCGCACACAGCTTGCGAGGGGTAAATGAGCAGCCCCAGGCTCCTACCCAGCTGCCTTCCCCACCCCTTATCATCACTCTGGCTGCTGCTACAGCTAGGATCTCTAGGTTTCCCATTC
>NW_005841836.1:5315518-5318714 GCF_000455745.1 Alligator sinensis
CAGCCCACAGTGCCAGGAGAGCCCAAAGCACACTGCAGTGAGGGAGCTGAGGTGATGCGGAGGGGATGCCTCCCTCAAACTCAATGCAGCTAGGGGAACGGGGTGCAGCCAGGGCGCCTGTGGCTCACATTAGTGCAGTCTCCAGGGCATGTGGCCCCCTCTAGAGCAGCCCACAGTGTGTATTGCTGCCAGCCATTTAGAAGTTGGACAGCCCTTGCTTAAGGCATATGTCTGTTTTCCATTCAGTCTAAACACTGGTTTTGTTCTGGTCTAAGACTTCCATTGCTGTTTAGCCAATCTCTTTCATTTCCTCCCACCTACTAATTTGGATTTCTAGCTATGGTAAAGCTTGCCTGATTGTCTCTTTATCTCCTTCACAGCCAGGGAGAGAGAAAAAGGAATGCTCACTTGTACTCCTTCGTTGCTAGGTAGACTGCCCTTGCCTTGCTCAAAGAGCTTCACACGCCTTTTAGAGCCTCAGATATTCTTCTGACACAAAGACCATGAGCTCAGTCAGCTCAGTGAAGGAAGGCAAAGTGGCTCTCGGCTGCTTTTACATCAGCCCAGCCCTCCGCAATCTGGGGTTGCTCTAGGAGGTGCCGGCTGAAGTGGTCTCCCGCCCCATCTTGACACAGTACCGTTCTAATGGGAGGGGTGGGCAGTATAAAGCTGACTGAGCTACAGAAATATCCAGCTGCTGTCCTAGAGCACCTAAACTTCCACAAATCAATGAAGCAACAGCACGGATGGTGGCCTTGCTTTCTCTTCTACTCCTATTAAATCTCTGTGCTTCCTGCTTTCCACATTCAATTCAAGCTTCCCCAGATTCTTGACAAAACCCTGCAAACACTTGTCTACCTACGACTTTCTTCTTGTATCCTACACTGTGCTCTCATTCCATACTCTCCATCGAAGGGAAAGCTGAGACAAGATTCCCAGGGCTCCCAAGTCCCAGTCCTGTGCTCTGTTCACCAAATCAAACCACCTCCTCGTTTAAACATTAAGGTCTGGAGGAAAGGGAATCCTGCTGGCATCTGGTCTATTTTATTTCCTGTGTGAGTGAGAACTGTAACAATCGGCTTATGAAACAACCCCTTTGGCTGTAGAGGTGAAATGTCCAGTCTTCTGGAAAGCTGAGTCAGATCCATGTCCCTTCACTTACATAATTGTTTTATGAGTGAGAAACTGGCATAAAACTTCAAATTAAATCTATGTTTATTTAATCACAGTATAAAATTCTTGTGACAGGGAAACCTGCCACTGAGAAGAAGGAAGTGGTTTTCCCATGGTGAAAGCCAGAGTGGTAATTTTAAGTTTATTTGCAATCTCATTATTTTATTCCCATGCTCCATTTCTAAACTGTTGGTATCATAACTCCCTTTCCCAAAATAGCCCAGACTAACAGGGGCTAGGCCAGTAACCCGCTAAGTGTCCACAGAACTAAGTAGTCCTGATTGTTCAGCTTCAGACTTGACTGAACTGTATTCCAAAATATCCTTTCTACTCAGCTGTAGCTATGAACTTGTGGTCTAAACCCTTGCTTCACCGAAGTCAACGGCAAATTCCCACTGACTTCAGTCTAGCTAGAATTCCACTAGAAGGACTGCATGGAAGTGGTCATTTTAGAGAAGTTAAGTCTTGGCTTCACCATCTGCCTTTTGTTTAGTTATATCTGTAGCCCTTGTCAGCTAGGCTAGAAGCTGCAAGTCCCATGGGGAACAGGAAGTCATCAATTTTAGATTAACTATTACATGCTTAGCTGGGGCCCTTTGTGGAAATGAGTGCTAGGAAGCTGACATCCCTACGAGGGCAAAGAGATGTCTGTGGTGTAGTCCGTGTGGTATATAGCAGCTGGACTAACAGTGAAGCGTGTGGATCTGCATAAAAGGGAAGAGTGCATATTCTGGCATTCCCATTCCCTTAGATGGACTAAGGTGAAACCAGCATCTACAGTCTTTAGGAAAACCCACAATACCTTGCTTCCAGAAAAAGGCCTTTCAGCTCAACACCCTCTCCCCCTAATTGCATCATAATCTCTCACCCAAACAAACAAAAATCTTACAACAAATCAGCCTAAAGGGTAAATTAATAACATAACACCCCCCCAAAAAACAAACTGCTCCAAGCAGAGTTTTTACCCAAGGGGCTGCCATGTAAGATATATCCCAGGTATGTTGAGCTCAACATAAGACCTGTACACTCTTTATGAGAAAGAATAACATCTCAACCCTTTCTAAGAATCAACCATTACACTAGAAGAAATCCAAATAGACAACATAGGAGTAGAGAGCACCTGGAAAGAGATGACTGAGGATACCAATATGATGCATAATGGTAAGAAAGGTTGGGTGACTGGAAGAAAACTAGGAGGCAACAACATCACACCTCCAGCTATATCCAATGTTACTGCCAACCAGTTTGTACAACAACTGCTCAATAATGGGACGTGCTCACATAGAAGAAACACCAGAGAATACCATTGCTGCATTATACCATCTGCAAGCAACTACCTAAAGACCTAATCTGCCCTTTACTATGGAGGAACTGACAATCAGCATAGACCTACTGAAACATGGGAAGGCAGCAGAAGTAGACAGCATACTCACTGAGATTATACAATATCTAGAACCCCTTGCAAAGCAATGGTTTCTTGATCTATTCAATACATACATGATGAGTAAACAAATACCATCAGTATGGAGGAAGGCAGGAGTCATAGCTCTGCCCAAACCAGGAAAAGACATTTCATCACCAAAGAGTTATAGCCAATCTCTCTCCTCAGCATCACCTACAAATTTTACTAATGTCTTATTCTGCAACTAATTTCACCATTGGTAGATTCCAAACTTGCAAGAGACCAAGCGGGTTTTAAACCAAGTTGATCCTGTGCAGGCCAACTACTAAATCTCATACAGCATATCAAAGATGGTTTCCAACAGAAGTTGATCACCAGCACAGTGTTTGTTGACCTATCTGCTGTGTAAGATATTGTCCAACACCACATCATGATCCACAAACTGTACCTTATGACCAATGACTTGGATCTAAGCCAGTCCATCCGTAGTCTCTTGGAGAACAGGTGCTTCTATGTTGAACTAAATGGTCAGAAAAGTAGATGGCCCTGTCAAACAGCTTACCGCAAGGAAGTGTGCTCACTCCACTTTTGTTCAACACCTACACTAACAATCATCCATTT
>NW_005841836.1:5319013-5320261 GCF_000455745.1 Alligator sinensis
TTTAGTAAACAGCTCTCCCCCTATTCCCTGTTGCCCTCCCCTAATAAATTTATAGGCAGCCACAAGATCTCCCCTCAGCCGTCTCTTGTGAAGGCTGAAGAGATTCAGCTCTCTCAACCTCCCCCCGTAGGGTCTATCATGAAGGCCACTAATCATGCAGGTGCCCCCCTCCTCTGGACCCTCTCGAGATTCCCCGTGTCCCTCTTGAAGTGCGGCGCCCAAAACTGGACACAGTACTCCAACTGCAGCCTGACCAGTGCCGCGTGGAGGGGGAGCATCACCTCCTTTGATCTATTAGTCATGCACCTGCTAATGCACGACAAGGTGTGATTGGCCTTGTTGATGGCCTCATTACACTGCTGGCTCATGTTCATCTTGGGGTCAATTATGACTCCAAGATCCCTCTCTGCCTCCGAGCTGCTGAGGAGGACACTCCCCAACCTATAGGTGTGCTGGGGGTTCCTCTTTCCCAGGTGGAGTACCTTACATTTATCTTTATTAAATTGCAGCAGCCCACAAAGGTGCATCTCACACACACCTCTGAGGGTTTTCCCCACCCTGGCCATGGGTTTCCCATAGCTTCCCCATCCTCCTCCCCTTCCCCATCCTCTGTGGCTGCCTGCACTATCCCAAGGAGCACACAGGGAAGGGTTAAATGTCTTGGGTCTGCTCTTCTGGCCCAAAAAGCAGCAGCAACTGGGCAGGCAGGTTAACCCTTCCCTGCCTGTTCCCCAAAACAGATAGTGCAGGCAGTCACAGGTAGTCAGGGGGCTGGGGGAAACTGAGCTGGGATCTGGGGTGCTGGGGAGGGTGGGAACCCAGCAAGCCCAATCTGGCCCAGCAGGGATGGGAGGTAGACCTTGGCTAGGCACTGGGATGAGGAGCTCCTTCCCCTCCCTGCCAAGGGACAGCAGGGGGTTGGGAGCATGTGCCAAACAGCCAATCCGTGATGTCCCCTGTTCAGCTGGGCTCAGCAATGGTTGGCAGGCCGGGAGGTGTGCTCAAGCACTCTCTGTCTTCTGGCCTGGGTCAGTGAAAACATCTGCCTGTTTTTCCTAACTGAAAATTGAATGTGAGTTCACTTCATTATCAGTTCAAGCTACACAGCTTAGAGAAACCTGCAAAGATTGGATCAATTCCACCTCAGACTTTTTGACCGTCTGTTCTTAGCCTATGATGCAAAAGAAAGTCTTTTTGAAATGATGTGCGAGCAGTATCCAATCTGAAATGAAATTTTACACACTCTTT
>NW_005841836.1:5320271-5323331 GCF_000455745.1 Alligator sinensis
ATCTTGTTCACCTTTGTAGTCACAATATCTTGTAATCTTATAATTATTTACTGGAAGTCTTGGTATCATTACAATAACAAAACTTAATCAGCCTAATGCATATGGCTTGACAGGGTTGAAAACTGCAAAACAGGAAGTTATCAAGATAAGCCTATAGCTCAGACTGTATCACACAGACATTTAAATAATCACTGAGCTATAGCACTCCCAGTTTTGCCAAAAGCAACAGATTTCTTTCTGATCTCAGGGGAACTGTTTCTACACAAATCACATGTGGAGACATTTTACAGGGCTTATGTTATCTATGCCTCTTCTGTTCTCTTCTTGTGTAGATTCTTATATTTTGACACTACTTATCCTCCCATATAAAAAGGTCATGTAAATTAAATTTATAGTTTTACAACTAGGGTCAGATTGGTACAATTCATTCTAGTTTAGTGTATGGAATAGGAATGATGCATTTAGGACAGGCAGATATTTCCATTGAGAAACTGAGGCAGGGTTCCCTGCACTTAGAACAAAGGATTCAGAGCCAAAGATATCTGGCATCTACTCCGAGTTTCCTGTAAGAACTTGTAAAAGTCATTACACCATTCTCTGCCCCCATTGCTCCATGATAAAATGGGGAATTTGGTAAGTCTTCAGAGGGATGGTAGGACGTCAAATTAATTGATGTCTGATAAACATAAGCATATCTGTTTGATGGTTAGTTAACAAATACTATATTTAACCAAGCCCAAAACAACTTCACATTTAAGGGAACCCCCCAATTATTAGATTCTATACATGGAAAATTATATATTTGTTATAATTTTGCATGTATAGAATCTAAATATTGAGGGCAGCCTTAGATCCATAGCCCCAAAGCCACGGGGGTGGGCAAGAGGCCAGATCCTTGCATCTTGCCTCCCCTGCCTGTGCCTGTCCCTCTGCCTGTCAAGGTCAGGGCTAGAGGCCACAGCATTGCTGAAGGTAATCAGCTGCGGGGGCAGGGGAGACAAGTGGCGGGGTAGAGCAAGGTGCACAGTCTCTGCATGCTCCCCCACGCCACAAATCCCCTCCCCCACTTCACAAGCCACCGCAACCCAGGGCAGGCAGCAGCTCAGCTGAAGCTTTGGCCCCCAGCCCAAGGCTAAATCCAGAGTTGAGCTGCCACCTGCCCCAGGTTGGTACTCAAATCTAAGATGTAGCTTTTTTTTCCCCCTCATGGTGACTGGGGAGAAAAATCTTTTCTTAGAGTCAAGTAAATATGGTAGTTAATCATGACATTGAAGACAATAAATCCAGAATAGTGTGGTAAAACTTGGAAAATAGGAAATCATTCATTATTCTGGAAGTATGATTCCCAACCTAATTTGCAATTACATTCTTATCATGTTATTTCTCACATACCCATAACAATTTACATTTGGCTAGCATTTAGCTTTTCTGCTATATTCATGGTCCTCCTGATATATTCCCCATGTTAAGCAAAATGGATACTGCAAGATGGTGTTGTTTATTGCTTGCAAAGAAAAAAAAATCCAAAAAACAGTTTATGGCAGCCACTGTACAAGTGCTAGCATGTAAGACTTCAGAAGCGTGGACAGAACATCTGTATACTTTCTCCAAAAATATAAGTTGCCAAGATTAAAGTTTCCACCACGACACATCTTAAAGATGCACAGGAGATCGATGTTACCTAATTTGAAATATTGCTTTTGGGTACATGCTCTGTTCATCTGTGGAAAGTTTTAAAAAACAAAACAGGCTATCAGACTGAGCAGTCCTCACACTAAGAAAAATATTGAAATGGAAGTAGGTGTCAGAAATGGAGATCCAATGACAGATCCAGGTGAGGAGTAAAAACACTGAGACAAAAATTGCATGGTCAGGCAAGCTAGGGACAAATCAGGCTATTGTCAAGGTTACAAAAGTCTAGACATATACTACGCCTGCCTTTCCCCTCCAAAAAGGGACTATTACAACACTTGGATTACCGTTTTCTATGACAAGAGAGCACAGGATCAGCAGTTAGGAGGCCTGAACTCCACTCCTGGCTGTTCCACCGACCTGCTGTTTGACTTTTTCCACTGCCCTGTGGAAAGAAAATCACTTCTTTATGCCTTTGTTTCCTTTCCCACTTCTTGCCTGCACTGTCTATTTAAATTGCAAGCTTTTCAGGTCAGGAACTCTGTGTGTGTGTGTGTGTGTGTGTGTGTGTGTGTGTGTGTGTGTGTGTGTGTGTGTGTGTGTGTGTGTGTGTGTACAGAACAATGCTGCCCAAATATGTGTTGGGGCTTGGAGGTGCTAAAATAGTAAATCTGTACCTGTCAGTAGATACTGAACTGTTATGGAAACGGAGTGATGTGTGAAGGATTTTGTGGAGCGCTGCCATTCTTTCCATGTTAATTTTCTCTCTATCAGCTTCTAACTTCACACAGCCCAAAAAGCAAGTGTCATTTCTCGATTATCTTCTAGATCAGGCACTGCTACAGCCACATACAGGCAACGTACCCATCATTGACAGCACTAACTGGGAAGGAACCATCATAATTGCTTATGGCTAGACTGCGCACCCCAATGTATTTTCAACAAAATAAAAAATCAAAACCAAGTAGTTACCTTGTAGCCTGTCACATGTTGTTCTATTGTGTTTCTTTCATGTTATAATACATGTTACATTTATTGGGGTTATATTTTCAGTTTATGGGAATTGAATGTAATAAATTCAAAACATTACTAAAAATACCTTAAAATACCTTTACTCTATAGAAAAATATCATGAAAAACTGATGTTCTGTGACTCCAGGGCTATAAGCAAGTTTTGTGTGAGTCACACTGTCAAGCTGGAAATCTCTCTGCAACAGTACAAAGCTCCTCTGTCAAAGCCTGGTAGGTTGTAATATATTGTCTCTTAAGCCTTTCTCTGATGCAAGAATGAAGGTCACCCATCCTGTACCTCAAGCTGGTGTTGTTTCAGTAAAAAAAAGAAAATAAAAAAAAAATCTGCACATATGGAGAAAAGACTCAAATACTTTCGTCTCGGGGGGGGGGGGGGGGGGGGGGGGGGGGGGTTGC
>NW_005841836.1:5323362-5350155 GCF_000455745.1 Alligator sinensis
TTTCAGTATCAGCTGTTTGAAGTTGTCCAGAGCTTTGGAATGTTAAAAGCAATCCTATAGGAGAGGAATTAATAGTCCGAATGTAGACGGAGCGATCAGAAGGTGCATAATAAATGCTGTTTACCAGATGGCTCAGCAATTTGCTATCCGTACCATGACTACGTATATGTATGAGGGTTTTTTTACCTGAAAAAATAATGCAAGTAATATTTTATCAGGGAATCTATGCAATTGTGCTAGTTTGAGAACTCCAAGCAAATATGATATTAGAAACAAAAACCTTTTCTGCCTTTCTATGGAAAAAGAACCCTCCCCCTGCTTTAAAATGTGTAAGGCAGAGACAAGCTGCAAACAGTCCCCCAGCCCTATATTCCTGAACACTCAGCTCATTTAAAATCTAGGCCTGAATTAGGAGGTTTGAGCCCTTTTCTAGTGCAAGATATGGGGTGCATACTACATCTGTGTTTCCCAAGTCCCGGATATCAGTTTTCTGTCTCATAAACCTGGACCAGAAGAAGCAAGGATGAGCACATCTAAAAACACACAGCTTCACTACAATGAGATCATCCCTTATATCTGATCAGCTATTAGGTACATCGGATTACAGGAAAATTCAACTAGATTAATCAAAACTGCCAAAGATTATGAATTCTTTGTTTTGCCTTGGAAGCGAGCACCCACTTGAGACTGGAATCACCATCAAGGAAGGCATAACAAAGGTTTTGTTTGTAGGGGATGGAACCACTGGTTTCTGGTCAGGGATGAGGTTGGCTGATGTGTTTTCCATAATAGCCAATTGAACAATCTGAGCACTCAATCCTAGCCAAATATTAATCTGCTGAATTTATTACATTTGGGTTCTTAAATTAAAATGGCCATCTGTAACCCATGTGTGTGGTAAACAGAACAGTGAAGCACTGTGACAAGAGAGAGAGGAAAAAAAACTTGTGGAAAGGTAGGCAAACTCATCTAAGCCTTGAAGCCAAATGAATCGTGATACTGCACATTGAGATGTGCTTGCTGAGGGGAGCAGGCAGGCGGCGGGGGGAGGAAACCTTAATGAGGTATTTGTTAATAACCCCTCAATGTACCTCTATAATGGTCTATGCAGCCCAGGTCTGGAAATGTAGTTGGCTTGACCATAGGAGTGCTATCAATTGAATAAAGCCAAATTTTATAGGAAAAATACCATGGTAGCCAGAAACACACACACATACACACACACCTATTCTTTTTTCTTTTTTAAAGAGTGCTATTCTAGCAGGCATATATATTCTCAAGATGACAAAAGCTGCTCAATGACAACCAGCAAAATTCAGGAGGTAAAATGGCGACCCCATTGGACACAGGAACTTTGGACGGAACGGGGCCCAGGGTCTCATTGAGTCCCGTCTCCTGAGGTCAAAAGCAATCATATAATAGACTGTTAGTCCAAAAGAATCCACAATAAGAATCCACTCCAACTCAGCCCACACACCACAAGCCACAAAACACCTCCTGATGACCTATAACAAACTTAGGATCTTTAATGGAAAAAAAAATTAAAAAGCAACAAACCCCAAAGGCCTCAAAGCGATAATGTGTCACAGGAAGAAAGCAGGAGAAACCAAGGGCACTGGCATTGCCTTGGTCCCTTCAGTGACCAGGAATTTGTAAACCAAAATCTGCCCTGATAATCTTAAAAAGAGCATCCCATCCCGTGCTACAGAGGAAGTCAGGAAACCCTGACCAGTGCCTGCCAGCCTGACCTGAGGGAAAACGCTTTTCTGCCCCAAAGTCTGGCAATAAGTTCAAGCCTGAGCATGTGAGCAAGACATACCAGCCAGGTACTAGAGGAATGCAATGAGAGCAAGTCTGTACCCACTGTAGCAGTGGGTACCAGCAAGGCTGGGGCTGAGCACCATCCAATTCCCTAATTCTCTCACTGGGCGCTTGTACACGTGATGGGGGTTTAATCCCCAAGGTTTTATTCTATGCCCCCTAAATTGAAATGGCGGGGCATAGAATATAACCCTGAGGACTAAACCATTAAAATTTTTCCATCACGTTACAGCGAGGGGCCCGATCCTTTTTTTTTTTTTTTTTTGGCGGAGCCGGAGCTGGAGCCTGCCTGTGACCAGGGAGCTGCAGGGGGCTCTGGTCCTTCCCTATGCATCAGCAGCACCCTAGCAGTGCCCGGCAGGTTTCTAGCAGGCAGGCTCAGGGAACAGCTGTATTGAGCTGGGTGCTGCCTCTGAGCTGGAGCCACACGTGGGCCACTAGCAGCCCACCCAGGCAGCCCCACTGTGGAGGGAAGGACGAGAACCCCCCACAGCTCAGGGACCACTCAGTCTGCTGGCAGCTTACCCCCAAGCCACAGGCAGGCTCTGGCTCAGACAAAAAAGAAAACAAACCAAAAAAAAGGATCGGGCCCCTCATTGCTTCTGCCTTCAGCAGGCACCAGCTGAAAAGAGAAGTAGCAAGGGGCCCGGTCCTTTTTTTCTGCAGAGCCTGCTCACCTGTCCCGCATCCAGGGGGTGAGTTGACAGATGCATCATTGCAACTCACGAAGTTGCAAACTAAACTACATCTGGAAGTAGTTTCGTTTGCAATGATGCAAAGTCATTTAAAAACCCCAAAAGTCTTGCACGTGTACACATGACCACTGAGACCAATCTCCAATAGTTCAGAGAAAGGCAATTAGGTCGGGATGAAAAAAGGAATCAGAAGCCAAAATATGCATTCAAGGAGAAGAAAACATTCTTCTTGGCTCTGACAGGCAACCAGCACAGGCCCTGAAGCATGGTATCAATTGACTGATTACAATATAAGTAAATGCAATATTATATAACAACTCTTGTAACCATATTGAGAACTCAAGATGGAAGACAAATGAGGGAAAAAGACCTAGGTAAGAAAGGGTCATCACAACTAGCCAGCTCCACCTTCTTCCCCAGGACACAGTAACCACAGAATACCCTGTAACCTCAGCTAAGACTCATCATAGTCAGCCCCATGGCAAAACCATTCCAACACTCAGCTTCCCCCTCATTCCACTAATGCTCTGTGCCTCATTTTGTGAGAACTTTCTCTGCCTCAACCTGTGCCACCAAGTCCTGCTCACACCATCAGTTATGTCAGTAAGTCCCACACCACGGGGTACCTTAGTCACATGCAAACAGCCCACATAGTACCAAGTCTCTTGTCACCCCCAACTTGACATCAGAAAACCAAACACACATAATATAATCATAATATTCATCCCTAACCTATCATACCAGCCTGCCACAAACTTCTCCAGCTATATCTCAAAGCAACTTAGATTCCTTGCTCCCATAGGGCCATTTCACAATATCCCTTCTCTGACCATTAGAAATCTTCTCCTAATTTCCATTCTACATGTATCTACCAGTTTGCAACCATTTGATCTCATCCCTGTGTCATTCATTAATTTAAATAACTCTTTTCCCTCCCTGCTATTTACTGCTTAATATATTTATAAAGAAAAAATTGGATCCCCTCTCAGTCTTGCTTTTGCTAGGTTGAACAAGCCACATTCTTGTGATCTTTTAATCTCTTCTCATAAAATACATTCTCCAGTCATCTTTTTCTTCACCTGAACATAGGTGGCCCACTGAAATCAATGGGAGTTTGACGTTAATGGGGCCAAGATTTCACTCAGCAGCTCTGGTTTATAAAGTTGCTGTAACACTTTAGTTTAGTTTGCAGGGGGTGCATCTACATGTATGCTTGAATGTGCAGTAGACTATCTTACTGTGTATTAAAGCCTCATGTAAAAAAATGTGACATTACGCTAATGTGCAGTGAAATAATCTCCTGCACATTGTCACTTAAGAACCATGCAAATGTGCTACTGTGCATTAGGGCAGCCTAATGCACATTCATTTAGTACTTCACATTGAAGGTACTAAATGTAATATGCATTAGAAAAGGTACATTAATGCACATACAGACATGCCCAGGGTGCCTCATAACCCAAAAGGGGTTACATTTAGTTTCTGATTCAGGAGAACTCTTACACATGCACTTATTTTTCATCAAGGGAGTAGCCTCATTGAAATGAAGGAAATTATTTCCTTCCTGGAAGTTATGCACATGCTTAAATATCTTGCTTAATAGTGCTGTAAAGCATGAAAACATTGCTGATTTTTTCCCCATTTTATACTTTCATGTCAGAATTATGCTGTACCAGTATTTTAATGTGACTTTGATAGAAAACTGGAAATAAGTCTGGGTTCTTGGGAAACAGAATCCTGCCTCTCTCAGAGCTGTCACAAACACAGCTATACAAAATATTTGTTCAATAATAGTTGTGCAACATTTGCATTTATCATCATTTGGTATAATTCACCTTTTTAATTTGCTATAATGACAAACATTCAACTTGATATTTCATTTAAGCTTGTTCTATTCCCTGGCTGCCTGCAAATACTTTAGGCACCTATTTGATTAGAATTTTGGAGCCTGAAGCTGAGAAGATCAGTTGTGGCAGTTTACATGTGCACCATGGAATCAGTCTTGTCTCCTTCATCCCATGATTAAGGATCGCTCTTAGCCAGGCGATTCTCTGAAGCTTTTCTGAAAAATGTTTTCTGAGACTGAAGTTCAGTCACTGTTTACTGTTGCATTACATAAAGATCCTAATAGGGCATGGGACCTCACCATACTAGGTGCTGTACAAATATATCATCCGAAGTATTCACTGCACAAAGGAACTTTGGACCTAAACAGACAAGGCAGACAAAGGGAGGATTACCATCATTTTACAGGTGGGAACTGAAGCAAAAGAGAGTTAAGGTCACTCAAGGTCATGTACTACGTCTATGAAAGCCAGCAACTGAACCCAGACCTCTTAAGTCTAACCCTTCCTTTCTCATTGCAAATTATTCATGAAAATTATTTTCTATTATATTCTCTCTCTGTTCTATGATCAGCAGAAAGAGAATAGAGTAGAATTGTTGATGAATAAATTATCGATTTGTTTCACTA
This sequence comes from Alligator sinensis, assembly GCF_000455745.1. Classification (NCBI taxonomy): domain Eukaryota; kingdom Metazoa; phylum Chordata; order Crocodylia; family Alligatoridae; genus Alligator; species Alligator sinensis. The sequence goes on from NW_005841836.1 coordinate 5,328,352, forward strand.
CATGTTTCTTGTACATCACCTTGTAAAAAGGTTCCTTGTCCATGTTTGTTCCTTTTCTTCCTGGACAGTCAAATAAATGTAAGTGTTATCCACTCTTCCTTTTTCCTGAATATTTGTTTGCGGAACACTTTTTATTTAGCTTGTTCATCACATAAGTCTTATTCTTCAGTTGAAATCAGCAGTAGATTTGCAACTGACTGCACTGAATGCAATATAGGGGTGCCTATACACAAGTATGGAGACTGATTAATCGAGTCTGCTGGAGCATGGTAATTACTGGGGATGCGCTAAATTTCAGCAGCCATTTTGTTTCAGATTCAGATGTTTTGAAAGTCGAAACACCGAATCTGAAACGAAACACAAGGCTATGAAAACAGCTCTGAAATGAAACGGGCTATCCAAAATGATTTGGATGTTTCCAAGGCGGATTTGCAGGGAAACAGAAACTAAAAAGGAGGGGAATGAGGTGGGAAGACTGCTCTGATATTGACATCTGTAGCTGGCCAGTGACAATGATCTGTCCCTGAGGCCCCTTCCAATTCAAGTTCTCTGTGGGAGGGACAGAGAAGCACCATAAAAAGGCTGTTTGTGAACTACTGGATGACATTTTGCAGTTGCATCTGTGAGTGTCTGGAGCAGCAGCAGAGAGCAGCATCTGTAAACTTGGCCTGAAGCTTGGTAGTGCCTTGCTACCAAGTTGTAGCCATTGCCATTAATCCTTTCCTATTTACCTTTGCCTACAGTTCCCCAAAAATCCTGTTGTTTGTTGTTCTTATCTTTTCCCCCCAAACAAAAAGAAAGCAGTGCTTTGCCTGGAAAGCACTGAAGATGCATACATTTATTACACACACACTTACACAAACACACGTTTCTTTCCAGCACATGAAATATGAAGCATGCTGGAAAGGCAGGTGTCAGGTCTTCAGGCTGGGGAGGGAGAGGGGGAACAGGGAGAGCTGTAAGTCCCACCCCCACACAATTTAGATGCAGCCTCTTCCCTAGCACCTGCAGACATGAGGCTTCTGGTGCTGGTGGCAGCAAGGAGGTGGGACCAGTGCCTGCATCTGCACCAGTAACTCCAGCCAGAATAGTAACACGCAGCACCACCAGCATGACAGTCTCCTCCACCCCCATTTCAGTTCCTAGCCCGAGCGTTCCAATGCCAGAGGAGGAGCTGGATCGGGAAGTAAGGGACCTGAGTGCCCTGGTAAAAGAAAGTCTAGGGACCAAGGAGAAATCTGAGTTTGTACTCCACTCCTCTCCAAGTTCACCTAGAGCCAGGTCTCCTTCCCTGGAAGGCACTTCGGAGGAGGCTGACATTGAGGTTATGGAGGCAACTGGCTCAGCTGAGTCTGCTCCTCCTGTTGTTTTGCCTCTGCCTGCTGAGGAAGGGAATCAGGCAGGATCCGCACCCACAGCCCAGAAGCGAGGGGTAGTGTGGAGTGAGATCATTTTGAAGTGGCAGATGATCTGATGTATGCTATCTGCCTGCACTGCTGATGTAAGACCAGCCAGGGCAAGGAGCAGAAACACTATAGCACCATGGGGATGCTGATGCATCTCTGCAGGCACCACCCCCTTGCCTTTGACTGAATACTCACCAGGCATCTGCATGGAGGATCCACCACATCTGGCTACTGGCCCTTCATAGAACTGGAATCTTGTGTACCAGCTGCCCTTAAACCAGCACTAATAACTTGGACTTCCTATTAAATTAAGCATGCTCTTTCCTAGAGCTCTAACTTTATGGGCACTCTGGGTTTACAGCTCAGCACTTCAGGTTGGCTGATGAGAGACCCACTCTTTTAGAATGTATAGGTCCCTCTGTCAAGAAGAAGGTAATGCTTTCTCAATTGCCAGAGAGCTGTCACTACAACACCCCAAACCTCCGTCCTCATCCCAAACACTTCAAGTAGAATATGGACATCTATTTGTATAGAATTGAAAAACACCAATGACAGAACCTTTGTTGCCAGAAGGGCCTTGCACTCTTGGATTCATTCAGAAGAACTATCATCAATTGTGTGGAACCATCATGCACTGCAAGCCTTGATCTTACCACTGAAAAAAGCAGAAGTTTCGCTGCGACTTCCACAGTGCTCTGTATATGTTGCCTTTAGGATGGGGAAAAAAATCAATTCATTTAAAAAAAAAAAACAGTCTATGCATTATTTCATTTAATAAATTACTCATTTCCTAAATAAACCCATTTGAAACTAAATTTAAAATCATAACAAGCCTGTGTTAAGGCCAAAACATATAATCTATTCAACTCATTTAAATGAAGAAAAAATATTTAGCAGTACCTGCTTGATCTTGGAGCTTAAAGACAGTCAAACCACTGAACAAGTGAAATCCACTGCCTAACTACCTATAAGCAGAGTTTGTTGAAGTGCTAAACCAACTTTTGATACAAGCAACTGGGGCACAAAGAATATTTTCTTCATTTCAATTTATTCAGCTGGTTCAGTTGAATAACTAGTTCATTCATAGTTGAGAAGATAAAAAAGTGGGAAAATTTAATTTTCTCTTACAAGCTCTTAGAAGCTATGAATAAAACTATTTGTAGGAGGAGATTTACTAGCTCTAAAATCTTAAGGAACATGGTATCAAGAAACAACCAGTACAAAACCCTCTCTATAAATAATATTTCCTTGCTTAATACAATAATTTTAAATGCAAACCATGTTTTCCTAGTGCAGGTAGATGCCACCTGCAGCAGGAGCTATGGGATGGGGAAGGAGAAAGGAGAGGGGTCTGGTGGTATCTGGTTCCCTTGCTGCTCAGAAGGCAAGTGAGTGAGAGCAGAAAAGTATTTTTATTTAGCTAATCAAAATGCAAATGAAATGTGTTTTTGTGCAGTCAATTGAATTACAATTTCCAATCAAATAGAGGTGGGCATAAATCATGAGAAAAAAATTAAAAAATCATCTCATAAAACAAAGGTATCATTTACCATTTTCTGATATAATAAAAAAGTTAAAGATAAGTCTGAATGTATGCACGTTAAACTATATACATATTTAAATGAATGTTGATGTATATGTGATATCCTCCTGGTAGCAAATATAGTGTGCCAAATGGAACATAAAGGTTATATTTATCAGCATGGTTTAATTGCTACCAACCAATCAGATTTAGCCTTTCTTTGCAAAAACCAACAACAACAAATAAAAACTACCAATGCAAAACAAAATTAAAATAGATTATTTAAATCAATGTTTATTGCCTTATGATTTAAACCACAGTTAAAGTTTGGGGCTTAAATCAGGTTTTTAAAAAGCCAAAAATCAGTTTATTATGCAAAGAAAATATGATTTATTGTGAGAGAAGTGTACGGATTATTTCATGGGACCATGTTCTTTGTTCATCCAAAGCAGCTGACCCTGTAAACCTGGTTGAACATAAGTTAATATTTCTACTTTGTATAAACCTAGTGAGTGAACTCCCACACCTGACAGTAGATGCAGCCATCATAGCAACTCACTTAATCCCCTTACTTTTTTTGTTTGCTAAACCAAGAACACAATGGGATAAATCTAGGCCTCAGTTACACATACACGGTACTGTTTCTCATCATGGACTATGGTAATTTTTTGGCCATTATGATGGTATCTTTGCTACCCACTAACCTTGTAACAAGCAGTACAAACCTTAACAGTTTCCCAGCACATGGAAGAAATGGCTTCCCTCTTGAACCTGCCCAGGTGCTCATCAGAGGACCACACGGCAAAACCTGAGGGGCAGATTGCAAAGGTCATCCAACATGTGTCTGGTCCTGCAGCAAACACCCCTTCTGTTTATTCCATTATTACAGCCACTCAACCCTACACTGTAAGACAGTGGTCACCAACCAGTTTATCTCGATCCACCGATAGATCTCAGAGCCTGTTGAGCTAGATCTCAGAGGCTATTGGAGTAAATCCAAGGCTGGGGTGGGGGTCTGAGTGCCTGTGTGAATTCACGTGCACGCTCCAGCCTAGCAGGTCAGTTTGTGAGGGAGGGAAGGGGCGGGAGCTAGATTGAGGCCCTTGCAGTGGGGGGCAGTGCCGCAGAGGCAGGAGCAGGAGTAAGCTGAGTGGACCCTGGCCAGGTGGGACTTACCTGCTGGGGAGGCACACCCCCAAATAATTTTTTCTCCCTTTGCCTCAACTGACTTATCTGCTGGGCAGGGCAGGGAGAGAAGGGCTGGTGGCAGCATCACACGGTAAATCTTGGGTTGCTTCTAAATGCCAGATGTGATCTCCTACTTATAAAGGTTGGAGACCACTGCTGTAAGATGACAAATTCAATTCCCCCTGCTGGAAAACTAAATGCTTGCCCACCTCTATCATATTGTTTCTATCCTCTCATCCAATTGATGGGGGTCCCAAGAAATCTCCATTCCTGGGTCACAGTTAGTAACTCAGACACTGTAGGAAGGAAGAAAAGGCACCTAGAGTTCTCCCCTTTCAATACAGTTTCCTCTACAATAAAAGAAAAGCTGGCTGCATTCCCGCTAGGAGATATCTTATCTTCTGCATCTGTTCCCTGGAGTGCAGCATGGAGGACTGCAGAGAGGATGATATTTGCTGCTGCAAAGCAATTGAACTATTTTCCTACCTTCAGGTTGATGCCACAAGGTCAGAGATGAGGCCATTGACTGGGCAGTGCAGGGACCCTGCCACATGCTATCTGTATGCTATGCAAATTCTGGAACAAGAAAATGTACTCAGGCCTCAGTAATTCTCACTATAGGACTTGTTACAGGTATAAACTCACTTTAACACATGCATTTATCTGCAGCATTCCAAAAAAGTGTGTAGGGTTTGTTGGTTGCCTTTAACTACTACTACATGGTTCATTGCAAGTGAAGAGATTTGCCACAAACCTCTCAGCTTCTCCCATTTCTGGGTTGTTGTTGTTGTTTTTTTAATTGAAATTTACATAATTGAAACAGTGTGTAATTTGCTTTTTCCAAATCCTGAAAGGTCTGCCAACCTTAGTCACTGTCATTACACCATCTCACTCACCCTCTTTTAAGTAGATGAGTTGTTATGTTTCTGACTGTCCTTACAGAGCCAACTGTTATGAGCAATCCCAACAGGGTCCTCCCTCCTTGTAACTTGTCATCTCCCACCCCTCCCTAAGCTTTATGCTTTAGTAACTTGAAACATCCTGTAAAATCTATCAGGATGTTTCCAGTATGGAAGTATTTGTACTCTATCCAAGCTAATCAAATGTTCCTCAGATACTAAACCCTGGGATTTAACTGAGCACACCCAGCATATTAGGCAAAAATGACCTTCTTAGTGTGACTACTATATCCTCCTTTTTGACCCCTTTTGACATAGTTTTGGCTAAGACAAAACAGAGCTAAAAACCATTGTGAACAAGCCAAGAATAACACAGTACATGCGTCTTTAGTGTCACAAGGACATTATATCACAGGATGAAGAAAAGTTTGATTTTTAGACTGAACTGGGAATTTTACATAGCGATAAATTGTGCATTTTAATATATTATGCTTTGCTTAAGATTTCTAAAGCCATATTTCAGTCTATGCAGCGGTCTCTAATGGAATAAATAATGAGATTAAGGATGGTTAGGATCTTGTGCTATAAGCAAACAGGGGCCTGAACTTCCTTGTCATGTATGACCTGACTGTAAAAAAGTTATGGCGAGTAAGAGAATAGACAACAGAGGATAAAGAAACAGAGAAGTTCAGAATCAGGCTTTGATGGATATGTTTGGAGTGAGGGAGAAGTAATAGTGAATTGGTATTTAAAACTGAACTGTTTGTGAAAGTCTTCTATCAATTTTATTATGAAAATACTGGAGGAATTTATTATGTAAAAAGTTCAGAGAGATGTACAGCCAGCTGCATTATCCCATTTCTAATAAGATATGTGTTTACATATCTATTTAGAATGACCTCCTTTACTGCAACATCATTAGTTTCTCCTCACTGAAAGTTTCCATCAATCATTTAAGATTGCAAAAGTAAATATTTCAGAATTAATATTCCTTTCATGAAAGTGGCTTGTATTCCAAGCACTTCCAATTGACCGTGTATTATTTTTTGAGTTTGAGTATTTGAGTTTTCTGAAAGGCCCAGTATATGCAACAATTACACTTACATTGAAGTCTATATTCAAAGTTTTTCAGAAGATAGAGGCATGGGAGTTGGTACTTCTGCATCAAGAATAGTTATATTTGTATAGACATCCAGATGATGACAATCAAAGACCAAACAACATTTTCACTAAAATATTCATGTAAGAACTCAGGCCATTCTTAATCAATATTTCAATAAAACATTTTAGCAGCTGTGTTTGCAGCCTGACTCTTGTTTACTCATCTCTTAGCCAAGCTACTAATTGTTTTAATCTTACCTCATAGCTCAGTTTTTTCCATTTTTGGTCTTCTTCTGTGCTTCCAATCAATAAGTAGTTTTGCAGGTAAAATGTTGGCCAGCAGTGCCTAAAGTGAACTCAGTATTTCAGGTGCAACTTTACCACAGTGATAGGGAGGGAAAACTACCTCCTTAATCTGCAATGTGACAGATTTAAATATAAACTGAAAGACTGCACTATCTTGCTACATTGCAACCTTTCTTATATTTGCTCTTCATTCTGAAAGCTTTTAGGACCTTTCTCTTTTCTAGTTTCCTCAGAGGATCTGTATTTTGGTAACATGTTGCACAAATACATCAGCACACATTCGTTCTCAGTTATTCTTAGGTTCCTACTTTCAACTTGTATAACTCTCTGGGCATTTTTTTAACATGTGCCTTTGGACAAGAATGAAGTGAATGGCAAGGACCTTTAGACTTCCTTTCAATGTGTCACATTATCTCTCTGGCTGTATCTTCCTAGCACCTACACGAAGGATCCCCTCACGCTTTGACCTTGCAAGCACCTGAAGGATCCTAACTTCACCATCACTTGAGAAATACATTCAAATGCTATCAGTTCCCACATCTAGACCACTAACAAAGATATTGAATAAGATTCAATGGATACAGCTCTTCAAGAAGCGCAAAAGACACCTGCCATCAACACCTTGCTCATCTTTAGGGTATCTATTACTTGCTTTGAAAAACTATATTTTTAAGCTTGCCCTTCGCAGTTTCTCTTCAATTCACTAAAACATGTCAAAGGATGATTTATATCTGTGACAATTACCTATAAATCCTATATACACAGGATTGTTTATGGAGACATGCCTGACCATCCTACATGACTGTACTACTGAAGAAATGGAGAATTAGGTTTTTGGTAATCCCATTCCACTATGGCAGATAAAAGCAACAATTAAGCCACAGCCCATGCAATCGGATTCCAGGAAGAGGCACCCCCAAAATCCACTGCAGAAGGATTCAATATTCTCTCATCTCTATCCACTCCACCAAGAGAATACCAAAAGGGAAAGTCCATGATGCTGAGGCCATGCATCAACAACAGCCATGCCAGTTTGAATGAAATACTAAATATTTCAATCACCATTTTTCACCTGCATTTTGTCCTTTTGACATGTAGGACAAGCTTTGCTTATGTGGAAAGAAATACAACTTGTTAAGCCAGTTCAGATCAAGAGCCAGAATCACTGGGCATCCTAGAGTTGTTACTTAGCATCTCCAGTGATTCAAATTGTCAAGGCAGTTGCCATCTCTTGGTGGAAAGAATGGGAAAGTGAAAAGGAAAAAAAATTGTGATCAAAATAAAGGAAAGCTTTAAAAAAGGGTGTGGAAGGGAGTCTATCAAAAGTATTGCTAAATCATGGAATCATAGAAAAGTATGGCTGGAAGAGACTTTAGGATGACATCTAGTCCAACGCCTTACTCAGGGCAGGATCATCCCTATCTAAACCATCCTCTTCACCTGTTTGTCTAACTTGCTCTGAAAAACTTCCAAGGATGCTAAACAACCAGAGAAGTACATATCTTCACCATTCTGAAAAGCATACAACTAAAAACACCTCATAGGGGCAAGCCCCACCACTATCCTATATATTGGGAAGCAATTTACACTTGTGCTTAGTGGGCATTAAAAGCTATTCTATCATAATAGGAGCATTTTGCAATCACTTTACACTAACATAAATGACAACCCAAGCCAAAGGGAAACAGTAAATCCATGGAGGCAATGCAGTAATAAATCCGTAGAATGATATCAGTGTAAAAACCATATAAGATCAAAATAAGACTGAAAGAAAATTCCTAGAAAGCAGAGTAAAATATTCAGGGGATGAAGAGTGACACGTGTGATTTGTACAGTAGAAGTTGGCATTGTTCCAATAAGCACGTAGGCTAAAGAGCAGAAATCCTGCCCATACTTAATTAAAGGAACTATTGTGCATAGCTTTGAAGCTGCCCATAATATCTTTAACTAGAGGTGATCCAAAAAATACTCTCATCAAACTACAGAACGTAAATACCTTAATTCTAATCTTGCCTGGGTTTTGCAATTAGAATGCAAAACATTTTGCCAGAGAGAAAAAAAAATTAGGTTAGTAGGTGGGTTGACTTCCTTGAGTGAATTTGACATGATTTAATTTCTGGAAACATAATGTAACATTAGTAACAAACTTCAACTTTGACCCAGACGGGCTGCTTAAATTCCATCAGGGTAAAAGCAAACAGATGTCCCCAGAGTAAAATGGACAAAACACAAGGTTTTGGCCAACAATTCCAAAACTGCCTAAAGGGTATGTACACCCAGCTCCCACTAATTTTAATAGGAATTAGGCATCCAAATCCCTTAACATGGTTTTTCAAATGTCAGCCTCTATTTCCTCACAGATATAATTACATTAAAACAAAGGCCTACCCGGTAGAATCCAGATCTTAGTCTGGATCTGTAAACTCTTCCCCTGCAAATGGGGTTGAGGTGTAGAGTTTTGGTTCCAGGATACATTTTTAATAGAAATCATAGAATCATACAAATGTAATGCCTCATGGGACCTCAAGAGGTTATCTAGCCTATTTTCCATCTCCAAGGGAAGGTTGAGCATGCCTAAACTATTCCTGAGAGAAGGTGAGCTAATCCATTTTCAAAATCCTCCAGTGGCAAGTGACAAGCTTCTAAGTATCTTGTTCTAGTATTTAACTATCCTTTTAGATGCAAATTGTTCCCTCTTGTCTAACTTAAACCTCTTGATCTTAAAGCATAACTATTTCATTTTTATCAGATACTGTTTTAACTATTACTTTGAAAAGTGCAGTATTCCTAGTAGGTTATATAGGATAGCATATAATAGCTGTCTGACATCCTAGATTCCATTGGTTAACTTCTGTAAGTGTAGATATTCTTTATATTTAACTCAAAAGTTAAAACAGAATAAGAAAGTGTTACTCAGGAGTTAGGGCTGAGTTTTTATTTTGGATTGTGTCTTTTGGCAGGGTTGGCGAGGAGAGGAGAGGGGAGGAGCAGGGAAGAGGAGTTACCATGGTCTAAAAAAATAAAAACCCCAAAAAACCAAAAACCAAAGCAAAATTAAAAATCTGCCATTTCAGCAAATGCACACAATATCTTTATTATCCTTAAGTGTTTTTTTTTTCTAATTGGACATAATGTTAATAATCTAAAGTAGTATTTGTATGCAGGTAAAGCACTATGGATCAAGCTCAAAAGCATGCTACACTTACTTATATCAGGTATAAATTTAGGCTTCTGTTTTTAAAGTAATGGCTTTTAATTTAATGTCTTTTAAATGTACAGGGTTATTGTAAATCAAAACCATTGGGCTACTCCTGAAATAACACCCATTCATAATGTGCAGGATATGAAGCTGTGATGACACAGTGTTCTCCATACAAACCTTTGCATTTTGAAGAACGGTGGTCTGGTAGAGAGAAAGCCGACGTTTTGTTTTCACGCAGGTTGGAGAGATGTGTACCATGTTTCCTATGCAGACTTTATTTTTGTTCTTCTCATTGTTGTGTTTCTAAATCTAAAACTAAGGACAATTTAAACTAAAACTCCCATACTGCAACCACCCTCTCTCACCATGGACAGGTGATGGTGTCTCAAAGGAAATGTAGTTGCACCAGGGAGCATGAAGGTAAAGAGGAGAATGAGACACAGTAGCATTTCTGAACTGAAAATTTCAGTTTTCAGCTGAAAAGTTTCAGTTTTTTAATAAAAAGGAAAGGCAATTCCCAAAAGGAAATGTAAATTTCCCTCACCTGTTTTGCAACCACTTTCAAGTTGAAAGTATGAAGTGATTCTTTATGCACAGAAGAGCATATTACAATTGCATTACATTTTTATCTTGATTCCCCATTAGTCACTTGCAATTCTACCAGAAACAGCATCTACCTGTTAGAATGGTGGTCAATGTACTGGCAGGAACAGCATACATTTTTATATCAGGGAGAAAGGGCTGTGGTGCACTGCAAGAGGAAAATAGACTTTAAAGTGTATACTTTGCATGGAAAAAATTACTTTCTCTGAACAAGTGATGAAATGGAGAACCACAGTAGTTTCTCTGTGTTCTTAATTTTTTTACAATCTTTACAAAGACATTCCAGATGGTTCTCAGGATGGGCAAAACTATTTGAAAAACAAACCGTTTTGCGGAATAAATGCAATAAAAGTGAGAGCTGTGAAAACCCACTTGGTAAACAAGTTCTAGCTTGTGCATACTGGGTGCCTCTACATGAGACGTTTATTGTACAGTTGACTAATCAGCTGCGCAGTAAATTTTGCATGTCTACATGTGCACCCCTACAGGGCCAGAGTAAATTAATTTACTCTGCAGCAAGATAGTACTTGTAAATACATTTACAAGTACTATCCTGCGCTGAAGACTAAAAAACTCATCAGCAACTCATGTGTAGATGCTGACTCGGCTGGCTGGGCCATGAGGGTGTTTCAGTGCATGGGCTGCCTACCAGGTAGCCCCACAATGAAGCACCTTTGTGCCCCAGCCAGCCCCACCATAGCATGTCGAGCTGGGGGAAGCAGCCCCAGCCCTGCTTCCAGCTGGGGTTGCTCCCACCCATCTCAACATGCTGTGCTTGAATAAAGTCTGGAGCTTCTTGCTCTGGAGTTTATTGGTCCCAGGCACACATTCAAATGATGTGCCTGGGACCAATACACTCCAGAGCAACAAGCTCCAGAGTTTATTCATGTGCATTAATCGCATGAGTATACATACCCACTGTAACCTTCAATGATGCCACTTGGCTTTGATGCTGCTTTTAAGATTCTCTCCCGCTGACACCATGATGAGGCTGGAGCAAGCATAGTTTAAAACAGGCCTGAAAAACTTGGTGCCTCTTCTGCTGCCAGCCTATAGAATTACTGCTTTCTTTCTGCCTCTCATATTTAAAGGACCCAATTTTGCCTCTCTAAATCACACTGAGTAGTAATGACTCAGGAGAGGGAATACCAGTAAAATCAACGAGATATCTTTTTTGTGCTGCTTTTGAACAGCACCTGACACAATGGAGTCCTGGCCCATGGCTAAGGAATCCAAGGCACTGCCAAAATAACAACACAGTACTAATGGTTAGTCCTTGCCTAGTCTAACAAGGACACAGTGGGACAGAAAGGTTGCAATTTTAAAAAAACAACCCCCCCCCAAAAACAAAAACATCCTACCGCTCCTTGCATGGCTCATGGAAGTGCCGAGTGGATTCACAGCTGTTTTCAGTGAAAAATATTGCCCAACTACTGCCTAAAGGAAATAAGGGCTGGTGAGAATAGTCATTGAACACATGACTCTGCCCTTCCATGTATCCCTAAGAGGTGTTAAGAGAAGAAAAGCTTCACCTCATAACGAAGTATAGGTTATTTCAGGCCTGTCCCTATATGTTACAACCCAGCCAAATGCAAATAACCTCAAGCACTGGTCCAATGTTAACAGCAGCAACAAATTTATGCTAAACAAATAAAATCTGCAGGATCAGAGGAAAGCACATAGATCATCTTTGGCTGTCTTTTGGTCTGTCTCAGATTTCCACCAATAGTCATTCTTTTGAATCATAACATTGAGGTGATACAGCAAAGGGATATCAGGAATGGTCAGTGTCATGTGCTAAAACACTATTGCACAAACACTGAAATGGAAGAATGCTCTGCAAAAGACCCAATCTTGTTCTCACTGATGTAAATCAGAAATAACTCTACTGAAGTCAATTAATTTTACTGATTTTAGAACAATGTACTCAGAAAGAAGAACAGGGCAGGATGTATCGGGTATTAATTGCTGGTCATGACAGGTGTATTAATAGATTTTGGAGATTTGGAAAAAGAGGGAAAATTATTTACGCTATGCCTTGACTGAGCCAGTATTATCAGTCTTCAATTTTCATATATTCAAATATTCAAAATTCTTGAAACACCAGAAAGACAGCTTCTTTACTGATGTAAATAGGCATAGGCCAAATATGTGTAATAAATGGATTTTGATCCCTGCACAATTTCTATATAATCATCTCCATCAAATACATAAATAATGAGAGATTTCCTTTTAAAAACAAGCAATAACTCAAGCCTAAATTGCTAGCTGAAATCTGATTCCTTAATTGTTTCAGAGGGTAAAACAGTTTAGCAAGCGGTCATTAGCTCCATGTTACTACTTACTTATAACAACATATTTTTTATTTAAAACTATCATAATGTTTTGGCCTAATCTCGGTGTTTGAAATCTCCAAGCTGTTTCCCTGGTCAGAAATTAGTGGTTACATGACATTTACTCTAAGAAATCAGCAGTTAAGAAATACCAGCTTTCTTGAAAGAGTCCCAGAAAAGGCAAATTAACTATATTTATTGCATAGGCCTAGGTCACCTGAACTGGGTCAAAGTTACAAAAGTTAATACCCCATCATAATGGAGCAGGCAATATCTACTCATACCAGTGATTACTGTTGCAGTCATCCCCCAAATCTCACAGTGAAGTCTACAAAAAAATGTAAGCCACACACAGTCACACTTCACACTAGTGCAATTGAATGCCACCCACTGAAGCTAATTTGATTCAAGGCTAAAACCGTAGACTTATTAAATGTGGAAGGGAGTTTGGAATAGAAATAGGTATCAATAAGAGATCCTCCTTTAGGGGCCTGGCCAGGCCCAGAAGCTATCTATATTTTTAATTAACAACAGCAGTTTCTGAAAAAGTTCTTTTTACTGATAAATTCCAAGGTCACAAGAATCATTGTTACAAATAGCTACTATCAACTGCCAGAGATGGGTCAGAAAAAGCTATGAAGTTTGCATCTGCACAGGGACCTCTGGGTCACCATCCCACCAGGAAGACAATGAAATGATGGTGGGTCATTTACCTCTCCAGCTCTAGTGTCACCTACTGTGGAGTACAAGCTGCCCTATGCTGGGCATTCATGTGAAAGCTCAGGCAGGCTTTGGTTGGGAAAAGGTCACTTACCGACTTCTGGATCTCACCATTAGCCTGAATGGCTTTCCAAGAGTTTTTCTCCCAGATTTTTTTTTCAACTGACTCTGTTCACCCTGCATTGTAAAGTCTATCTCAAGCCAAGCTGACACTGTGCTAGCAAATTCAAATAAGCTGGATATAGATTTGTAATATGCTGGAAACCATTCTTTCTGGATTCCATGGAGTTGCCCTTTTCAAATACTTCACAAACATCGACTGAGCAGCTCAGAGTGGCTGAGACAAGAGCTCAGTGGAGATAACACATCCTGAGTGGAAAAGCTGACTTGGCTTTGTTTTTCCAAGGATCTAAATGCTTGAATTCCTCTTCCCTGCTCTAATATGTATGGGTATAAGCTAGGGTTACATTCATATAATGGATGTATGTTTAACATACTGTAAAGTTGACTTCTACCAGAGTGTTCTCAAAGTGCATGTGAAAGTGCTGATGTTCTCCACAACTGCAACTTTTGAATTGTAGCTCTCTGCTGGGGGTAAAGCTTTATTATGAAAAAAAGAATCAAGGAAATGAAACATGTCTTTGTGAGTGAGTACCAGGAAAGAACCTAAAGACAAGGGAAAACAGACCTTGCAAATGGAAAGCATGTTCAATATGAGCGTACTCTTCAAAACAACTAGAAACCTTCTCCCTTTCATCTTTCCAGCCCTTCTTCCCCCTAGGGCCGCACCTCTCCAGTGCCACACATTATTCACCTTTCATTGTCTCTGCTCCATCCCCTGCATCTCAGCCACTAGACTAACAACTAGTCTACCAATACCATCTACCACCATCACTGCTCACCTGCTACATGTCAGTGGACCGAAAGGAGGAATGTATTTCAACTGTCACTCACACTGCTCAGCTCCTGCAAACTTTAAAGAAACCATGGTTTTATCAGAGCTCATATTTAAAAGCTGGTTTAGTGGAAAATTTGATGGATCCAATTAAATTTGAGTGGGCCCAAAATCCCACATACTATGTACAATCCACCCTCTAGTAAAGTGTGCAGAAACTCTCTGTTCACAGTGCGTAGAACTTTGTTATGAATCGGCCTCTTTCTTTGCACAGACACTAGCTCTTTGTTTATTGTGGATACTAGCAGTTACAGCTGCTACACCACATAGCTCAATGCATCATATTACAGTGGTTATTATAGATAACAGTAAAGTTATTATTGCAAACAAGGTGGTGTTGTTGCCATTCCTGCGCAATGTGGAGAGTCTTGGAATATACATTGTTTGTCTTAAAAGGGGAATTCAATGCAATGTTCTGGCTTTTATCATTATACCACATGAAAGGAGAAAAGCATAGAACAAATGGTGGTTCCAAGAGGCATTGCTTGCATAGAACATTAGCACAGACATCTCCAGTGTCACTTGGTTGTACATCCAGAAGTGATTCAGACACCTCCCTTTTGAAAGTACTCCACACTGTCCTGGTAGAAAATTTTGGATTTCTAGGCTTCTACATGCTTGCCAATATGAATTTTTCTATGGAAAGTACCCATTTTCCACAGATAATTTTGATTTCTAATAATTAAAAAAAGAAGAAACCCCTTTAATATCCAAATTGCAAATTTTTTTCAGCACAGGTTTCTACAGAAAAACACGTTCTCCAACCCACTTTAGTTGTATGGTTGTCCTGCTTTCTCTCTCTCCCCCAGCCTCTTTCCCATCCCACCTCCCATGTCATCTTCAGTTTGCCAAACAGTATACAATAAAGGACTCACCCAGGGCTTCACCCTGCCTCATCTTCTTTCCAGTATCTCTGCTCTTTGGAATGTGAACACCCACAAGGTCCTCGAGTCACAAAGCCTAGGACTGTAGTAGCTTCTAGCATAAGCACTAGGGCTGTGCAAAGCTTCAGTCCCTGATTCAATTTGACGGAGATTTGGCCCAATTTGGTGGCTGAATCTCCAAATCCAAATCCAATCAGAGGACCCTTTAATCTCTCCGAATTGAATCAGAACCCTCCAAATTGATTCGGAGAGATTCGGAAAGATTCAGAGATTCAGACATAGACACAGCTTTAAATGTTTTTTCTACATACCTCCAGGTAGCAGGTGGCTCATGAGTGCTGCGATGCTGGGGTGCATGGAGTGTCCCACAGGCATGTGGGGGGATCCCCAGCGCGCTCAGCAGCAGACCTGGAAGTGGACCAGAAGCAGTTCCAGTCTACTTCTGGGTCCACCAAGGAGCATGCTGAGGGGCCCCCCATGCTCTCCTGCTCGGCAACCAGTGTCTCCTGAGTCTGGGTGGGGGCACCTGCGGCCGATTGCCAAGCCAGGGAGGCATGGGAGGGGGGCAGCATGCTCCTTGGCAGACCCAGAAGTGGACTGGAAGTACTTCTGATCTACTTCCAGGTTCGCCGCTAGCACATTGAGGGTCTCCCCCCACCCCCACCCCACTCATGTGGGATGCTCCATGCACCCCAGCATCACAGCGATCATGATCCGCGCCTGCTACCTCAAGGTATGTAGAAAAAACTTATAAAGCTACATCTGTGTCTGAATCACTGATTCTCTGAATCAACAGCTAATCTTCAGATTTGGATTCTGCTTAATCGAATCGGGGACAGTGATCTGAATCAACAAATCGAGTCACTGTCCCTGATTCGGGCTGAATCCAAATCTGAATCAAATAGGGTCTGATTCGCACACCCATAATGAGAAAGTGTGAAAGCTGGGAGAAAAGCACTCACCCCATATCGTAACATAGACATTACTACAACAACTCCACTCTTCAATAGAAGGTAGGGCAGGGCAGTGCCGCACTGCCCCATCTTCTGCCTGACTTCCAAATAACATAGCTAACCACCTTTCTGTTCTTCAGCAGAGCTGAATGTACTCCTCTCATTGCTTTAATTCTAGGGTGTAACAGTCTGTTGGCAGGTGTCATTGGCCATCTGTTTCAAGAATAGTTATTTACAACAGAGAGTCAAAAACAGGAGGTACTATCATAACCAGTACCTCCTTATTTTTGCAGTATTTTTTGAAGTATCCACTGTAAATAATAATACCAGGTACACAATGTACCAAGAAAAATATCCACATTTTGAAATGTGCAGTGTTTTTGTGTCCTGTTTTGCTGGTCTGCTCATAGTGATTTTTAAGACTTACTCATATATCCTGAAACAAAACAACATTTCAAATACCCAGAAGTGGTGCTTTGGTATCTTAATTTCCAACATCACTGGCTTGGGATTGGTGAATGGCAGCTGCAGATTAGAAATGTGTTGCCATCTCTTGTTACAAGCAAGCTCCAAGATACTTAGTTGTAAGGAACAATTAGTCCCACTACTCAGTGTCTGTCTTAATATACTGTATTTCTTATATGCAGTATGCCACTATATATAATGCATCCCTTGTTTTCAAAAGGCAGAATAAGGACAAAAATATATTTTTCCAGAGTTATGGCTGCATAGAGCACAGGCAGAGCATAATCTCGAGCTCATTCACCTTCCCCCAGCTTAACTAAAGCTGAAACTCTAGCTGCTGACAAAGACTTGGTCTCCATGGTGGATCTATGATCCTTTTTTAAAGGAGCTAAAGAGTCTCTAAGGCTATAAAATAGAAGGAGAGACCAGAAGCAACTAGCAGACAGCAAAATTGCCCTCAGCTTGATTATAGAATATCAAAATTGTTAAAAAGGAGAGACAAACATTAACATCTCTGGTGTGAAGATCAGTGAGCCATTAAGTCACTGATTCCCTTAGCTGCCTGAAGAATTGCACTATTCAGCTGTTGAACTGTGAAGTCGGAGGCAAAGGCAGGTATTTCTACCTAAGGTAGACAATTGGTCTTCCCACTTGATACGTGAACCTTCATTTTGGGGGGCTGATTTTGGGAGAAAAGGTATGTGTTGTATGTGGGAAAATGTGGTACCTCACAACAAGCAAAAGATCTTGCTTGTATATCGATAAACAATAAATAATGTTAGATGGCATTTATAAGTCTCATTTATAAGCATCAGAAAGTGTTTTATATATTATGGGCTACAATGTGCTAACCTTCCCCATGAAGTAGAATGTACTCCAATGAATAGTTTCACTGATGTCAATATGAAAGGAAAGCAGCTACTTATTCCTGGTAAGAACAGCATAGCCTGGCCCTACATATTTATTTGCATAATGGCAGAACAAAGACACAGGGGTACAAAGTATAGAAAGAACAGATTTTCAAAAGTATTTAGATGCAGATAGGTGCTTGGTAGGATTTCCAAAGTCCTAGTAATCTAGCCCCTAGTGTAGGCTGGGTGCCTAATTCCCAGTGATTTCAAAACAGAAAATCCTGACATTGAGACTTCAGATTCAACAGCAACAAGACTATGTAAACATATGGAAACCCCCTCAGCCACTGCTGAAAAGGAGCTTTTCTCAAAGTGGAACAGAGCAACCCTATCTAACTGTTTGGTTCAGCAAAGAAAAACTGCCCACAGAATTGAAAATATTGTGGCATTTAGGGAAGTAGAATATATGTACATGAGCTGCAATTTTATTAGGACAGTGAGAATCAGCAGTGTAGGGAGACGGCCGAGCGCCTGGGGCAAAGTGGAAGTGGCAACTTCCTTTTCATAACTGTGAACACAAACACATGGCTACTTACAGTGGTCGCCATTTATTGGCCCCTCTTGCTCCCCATCAGTGCCCAGGGAAGTTCTCCCTATCACCTCTCCCTGCTTATGCCACTGGTAAGGACAGAACCTTTGCCCTTGAAAAATGCACCACTACCCCATAAATTTGATTCTGGCCATACATGTTATCATTTTGAGGACACCAAATCTGCCACTGCTGTGAAATTTTTCCCCAGAATCAAAGTTTTTACATAAAACAATTATCTTTCACAGCCTTTGTGACTACAAAGAAAATCTGCTTAATATGAATCGAGTAGCCCATGCTTACTTGATTATATGTGACACAGGAGTTTGCTGACTTAATATTCCCTGTTAAGTGATGTTCAAGGTGTGAGGAAGTGTACCAAACTGCAAGCCATCGAAGTATAAGTTCTGAGATCACCTTTACTAGCTGCTGTTCATGTTTCTGGACACAGGCGACTAGGGGGATACGGGGTGGGGAGTACGGGGGTACATGCCCCCGCCACCCTGAGATTGGCCCCTAACTCAGCACTGCTCAGGACGAGGCAGTTTTTTTTGCCACGCAGGCTGGCAGCATGTTGGGGGGAGGGGTGGCGTCTAAGCCATGGCACAGAAGTATAAGAGTGGATATGGGGCTCTTGGCCCGCCTCCAGGCCAGCCCTTAAATTGTGCCCCCCCGACTCAGGAGACACCAGTCACCCCTGTTTCTGGAATACTCACCGAGTCAGTATCTTTATCCCCATTTCATATTTAACCGAGGAGTTGCACATGGCCATTTGTAGCAAAGGTGGGAATAGAGCCTAGGTCCGTAATATGTCTGACCCAGCACCCACTGATTCAACCTTCTGAAATGAATAAGCTATCCTGCCTCTAAGCCGCAAGTGTACTAACCATCAGCCTACACACCTTTCCCAGAGCCATGAACAGAGCAGGATTTGGGATCTCCTACATTCTCCTGCCCTTTGCAAATACCTGTTTATCCCAAAAATGTGTGCGCATATCCCCCTCTAGTGGCTATTATATGAAAGACAATAGTTACTCTTCCAACTCAAGGGGCAGAGGTCTGTGCTAAAGATCTGAGGAACTAAAGTTCAAGCCCTTCTTGCAAGCCCATGCATGGATCTTCAGGATGGTGCAGGCTAGAATTTCTACCAGTCTTCTCCTTAAGAAAAACTGGTTCAACTTAATTCACATATGGAAAACAAAAATCCGTTAGAGCAGGTTTTAACATGACAAACCAGCATTTACTCTTATTATGGCACAGTCTGAAACAAAATCTTGCAAATTTTAGTCATTTCTCAGATATTTCAATTGCTTGGAGAGGTTTGAAGAGTGAGAGAGATGGTTATTCTCCTGCATTCATAGACATTCTGAAGCAATAGCACCAAGAGACCTAAGGATTGTTCTCATTCATTGCTGCAAGGTGTTTTCACTGAAACCAAGACAACAGCTATATATTATCCTGCTGAGCCTTTCAAGCACAAATGCTCACCTTACATGCTTGTCACACAATCTAAAATCATTTCCTTCAGTTTCTCAGGTGCCTGAGTGGGAGCAGGTGGACAGGATATGCCTGAAGCCTTCTTCCCAGATCCACCAGGAGCACCATAAGTAGTAGATGCACTCTTTTGTTTTACAAGTACAAGAAACATAGGAAATTGGAAATGTAGCAGCAGTGTAAAATAAATGGATTTTAACATCAGGATAACCCAGTTCTTACCAGGCAGACTGTGATGTGGATAATGATGCTCAGAAATAGGAAAGATACTATAGTATAAAGCTCTAGACTGGGATTCAAGAGATCTGGGTTCAGGGTCACGCACATGTCTTGCATATAACCTCTCTGACTCACCCAATCTCACTGTCTCTCAGTTTCCTGTGTATATAATGGAAATAACAATCCCTCATTTACATTGTAACTCTGAGACAGGAACTCTCACTTACTATGCCTATGTTATAGGGCTCGGTACAATGGGACCCTGAACTGAACTGGAGCTTTCAGGTAGCACTGTAACGCAAATAATACTAGAACTGGTTTAAAGGAAATGTGATTCTATTGTACTGAATTTCCAGTCTGCTGCAGAAACTGGTAGGCCTTGCTGTGCAGCCTACAAGGCATTGGTAATGACCTTAGCTTTCATGTGTCATCCAAGAAACAGCACATCAACAAGACGGTACTTCCTAACACCACACAAGGGCACTTGTTCAGTGTTGACTGAAAAGGAAATGTACCACCTATTGAGTCACCAACACCACTTCCTACAGCACCTGGGTTTTCCCATTTATGTCCAGATCAGCCTGACTAGAGCTATGCAACATGCTTGCAATGAAACCCCCAAACGATATGAAATCTTTCCGCATTGGGACTTGGTTGCGAACTCAAAAATCAGAAAAATCTGAAGTTTGTGAATTTCTGGAGCAAACCTAAAATCAGTTTGCCAGCCACCCTCAGCTACTTTATGGTTGCTACCTCTGACTCCAAGGATAATGATTGTTTCACAAAGCCAGGGACAGTCTGATGCCTGAGTGAAGCCTTGAACTTCTGAGTTTTCTGTGACCCAAAGCATCAAATCAAAACTAAAGAAAAATGTGAAAACCCACTGCTTCCTGATACACAGACTTAGGAAAGAATCTGATTTGGACCCACAGGTACCTAAATGAATCTCAAGCAGAATTTAGGCTCCTAAGCTCTAAAATGCAATCCAGAATAGATAATGCTGTTACATGGAGGTAAAACTCCTTAGGCACCCCATTTCATATAGCACCTGCAAAAATTCCCTAGGTGCCTAATGTTGGGCTTCTGGTCATACTCAGAAGCCATGCAACCTATGCAGCCATGCAGCAATTCGCCCACCAGGCTATGAGGAGAGCAAGCCAAAGGAGACCTGACTCTGTAGCCTACTGTTTAGGACACTCAGTTGGAAGGGAAGGAGCTGGGGTGGGCAGGGCAGCCCGGGCCCCTATGTGGCGTGGGACAGTGGGGGACAGTGAGTATCGCCTCCCACCAGGCAGAAGCCAGTGAGTGGGGGCTTTTTCAAAGAGCCGGGAGCTGGGGCAGGCAGGGCAGCCATGCAGGGGCTGGGAGAGCGGGCAGGGGATGGAGCCTGTGTGATTCGGAGACTCTGCTGTCTCGGCTGCAGCTGAATCTCCAAATCAGATTTGGCCAAATTGATTTGGGACAGTGATTTGAATCACTGAATCGAATCACTGTCCCCCAAATCGGCCAAATCCGAATCAAAATCCAAAGTGAATACTAGTCACTTTGCACAGGCCTAGTAGCTGCAGACAGGAGGAAATGATTTATTAAAAAACATTTCTTAAAAATACAAATCCTTCCTCTTAAACATTCAGTCATTTAACATCTACAGTACAATCTCCCATGCATCTTACAGTCAACATGCATATTGTGAAACATAATTAAAGAAATGATTCTTAAACAACAGGAGAAAATATTGTTCATAGTATCATCATCATCTGCTGGAATCTTACACATGTGTGGTATATGACTGTATCAGGGACCAGCTTACTATTACTCAGGGACCAATTTACAAGTGGTCAAAATTTGGATATGGATGAAAGGAAACCTACCCTTTCAATTCACAGGTGGACTCTCCTTTGATTCACTTTGACTCACAAGGACATATACTGTCCCAGTCCCCTTTAACCCATATCTTGAAGAACTCTGCATTAGGACTGTTCTCCCTTCAGGCAGAAAAGCTGTAGGTATTTTCATGGATCCACAACACTGCTTTGCAAAGTAGTGTCATGAGATCAACATGATAACATACCATAAAACAAATACCTAACCACTTGAAATGTCACTTCTTTCCC
>NW_005841836.1:5350186-5435152 GCF_000455745.1 Alligator sinensis
CCCACAGCTGAAATCAGTTCTTGCACCGGGGTTTGTAGCCCCCAGAGTTGAATGTGTGGTTGCTGGCTGTTGGACATTTTTAGTTTTAGACCATTTTTGCTATTGAGTCAACCCAATCCAGGTATATCTAACTTCAGTGCAAAGTGAACTGTCCTCAATGTCCCTTGTCAGAAGCAGGGAACAGGGGAGGGAGATTGTTTATTTTTGTATGGGTACATCTCTGATTTACTTACATATGTTTATGTATTTATTTCCCCATGCCCAGGTGGGTACATATGTATCTGTTTCTGTAAACACGGATAATTGAACTTTGTAGATAGTTTAATCACTTGTGTTGCCAGGGGTCTTTGCAATAGAACTATTTCCAGAAATACATTATTATGAGTCAAGGCTCCTGATAAAGTGATCATCACCAAAATGACCAAAGATATTCAGACAATTCCAAACGCAGAAGGACCTAAGTGTGTACCTTATGAATGCCCTAGCAAGCTTATCAGAGATCCCCCTATGTGCTAGGCTGCTCCTGAGATGCGATGTGGAATAGACATGGTACTGATAATTTTAATGGATGTTCACCTCTTGGCTGTGGAAAGACCCATTCCTCTATTTTCCTCCAGCTGGGCCTCTCCACAGCATTTACTACGTGGAAGAATAGCCTTTGCCTGACTAATGAAGTCAGCAATACATAGGGATACACAAAGATAGCTTCAATCATTCCTAAAGTGCCACAAGAGTTATAATATATTGTTTCTCATAGTTTCATAGTAGCTAGGGTCAGGAGGGACCTGAACAAATCATCTAGCCTGACCCCCTGCCATAGGCAGGAATGAATGCTGGGTTCACAAGACCCCAGACAGGTGATCGTCCAACCTCCTCTTGAATTTGCCCAAGGTAGGGGCAAGGACCACTTCCCTGGGAAGTTGGTTCTCAGTAAAGCAATGATTGTCAACCAGGTGCCTGGCACCCTGGGGTGCCATGAGATCATTTAAGGTGCCATGAGATGTCATGCTGTATTAGGCATGCAAACACATGCACATGACTCACAAGATAAACCCAGAGATTTCAAATAGGAAACGATAATGTCAAAACCATTCTGACCCATTATGGTCTGAGTTTTTGGAAGAAAAGAACTGCTCTATTATTTATCTGTAATCAAGAAATGAGTAAAAGCTAAAAGCTGGCATTTTCCAAGAGATGCCTTGAGTCTAACACAGGGTGCCCTGAGTCTGAAAAGGTTGAGAACCACAGCAGTAGAGCTAGCCAGAGAAATGTCAACAGAACAGTGTTCTGCTGGAAAGTACAGCTCCGCTGAAATCAAAATGCTTTGTGAACCTGGACTGATTTTATCAGCAATATATTCAGGAAAGAAATGGAGGGCAGGACAGTGGGGAAAGCCCCATTGAAACATTCTTTTCCAACATTTTCTAAGAGAAAAAATTACTGGGGATTTTTCATTTGGAAATGACTGTTTCAAATTGTGTGTTCAAATGTTATTTAATATCATACCATAATCATATAATACAATATATATAAAAAGGTAAAGTTGAAACAAAGCACTTTGACAAACCTTTTCAATAGTCCCAAAGCAAGATTTCTTTCAGAATTCTCCTCCACAGAGAATCTCCACGAATTGAACATTCGTTCAATTTACAACAATGCTCAGTTTGGCAAACTCAAAATTCTTTATCAAACAGAATTCCCATTCCTCTGCACATCTCCATGCCTCAACCTAAAGATGAGCACAGTCTCTCAACTCCCTCACCTGTGGAGTCCAACAAGGGTTGCATCCCTTCCCCGTTATCTTCAAAGCACTCCCCTCCCTGGCTCATGGTGAACCAATATCACCACTGACTTCAAAAGAAGGTGGACAACACTCAGGTTTACATTACCTTCACATCAGACACCATCATCACCCATTCCCCCAAGGGCCTTGCTGCAGTCAGCAGCTGCTTGTCCAAAGATGAAAACTGGTGAGGAGGAAGGAGTCACTGTAAAGAATCTGTCCCACCACAAGTTGACCCTCTATGGGGGTTGTCAACCCTATAATCATAAAGCTGGTCAGAATTTGAGTTCCAAAATAACTAAAGTAGCAAAAAGATGTCCCCCTCACATATGTACATGATCCAAATTATTTTTATTGCAATACACCTAAAGATGTTCAAGCACTTACCTCCTGTTTCAGTGCCTGACTTCCCATTGATTTCATAGGAGTTAGGTGCCTAAGAACCTTTGAAGATCTGGGCCTTAGTCACAATCACTGTAGAAGGTCCTGCATGATGGCATATGGGTTAAATGATGTGCGTCTCTTGTCTAAGTCACGTATGCTATATTTGCAATCTTCCTTTGAAATGATTTGCGAACAGTATAGCAAGGTAATACACATTTTGCTTAGCACCAATAAACTCGCTTAATGACTTTGAATAATGAAAACCAGTTGCAAAAGCAAACAAAACTCTAGGACACAACTACAGCCGGTGAAAAGCATATCCCATATGAGAACAGATCTGTTAAAATCATAAAATATATTTTCTACCCACCAAATCAAAACACCCAATGAATGGTACAACAGAGCCTTTTAAAATCTATGTCTGTAAAAGGAAAAAAAAATCTCTTAACTTGATCCACTTTTCTGTGCATCAAGGTTATAGATCAAATTTCACTCTTGATTATTTGAATGTAAATCAGGAGTACTTTGGCTTCAGAGGTTGGACTAGATGAACTATGGAGGTCCTTTCCAGCCCAATTTCTCTATGATTCAGTGGAACTACTCCAAATAATACATGCGTAACTGTGGGTGCAGTTTGGCTTTATGCAGCACAGAGTTTCCCACCACATTATAGCATCCCACACTCAGTTCAATACGTGGTAATGAGTGGATCACGTCAGCACTATTGCTTAACACTTTGAGTCACAGAGTGTTAGTCACAGGTAACAGCGTTTGCCCTTCCATCGTTTTTTCTCACTAAACTGCATAACTCATCTTTTAGTAGACACATTATCCTAGTCACTTTCAAATGAAAGCAAACAGGCTTCTTTCTAAGTGGAAACCACTTGAAACCACCAGCACCCTCACTCATCAAGTAATCCCCTCCAGTAAAAAGACCAAACTCCAACCCCATGAGAAGGGGAAGTCGACATTCTTCTAATCCCAGGTGGTCTGAGGTCAATTTGTTCTTTCACTGTAGCGTAGAGCATCGCCGTAAAAGTCACAAAGTACAGCTATTGGCATACTTGGTGGTCCAAGTGCTCATGCTGATCCAGACCAATCTGGCTGCAATGTAGCTACTCCAGTTTGCATCTGTTGAGAATCTGGACCATCATTGTTCAATAAAACATGCATATACATTAAGGAGCCCTGCCATACCCATTTTTTCCAGCTGGCAGTTGGAAAGGACATTCACACTCAAAAGTTTTCAGGTTATTCCAAGACAGAGTCTAGCTTAAACCAGGAAAAAGACAGGAAACTGATAGCTATGGCTTCAGCTTTGTCCTTAATTCACCCCAGTGTACCTAGGTACCAAGGAGTTGGGAGAGATGCCCTTGAGTTCAGAGTATGTTTCTGTTTCCTACCACTGCTGAGATACTAAACACTAACAAAAAAGAGCTAAATTTACACAGTAAACCCCAAACACGTGCAAGCAAGGCAGGACAGCATTCTATGCACATCTCTTGTTTTTCTAATCATTTTTCAACTTTATAGCTTTTCTGTAGAGCAAAAACAGCTGCTCAGGGTTGAACGTGTGCCTTGTCATGCCAAAGTTTCTCAGTGCGCTGGCTGCCACCCTTTCATTAACAACTTTCCAGCCTCTTCCCCTCACAGCATGCTGTCAGCTCACAAGATGCCAGGACTGCCTGGCAAGCAGCAGTTTTGTCCTGTGAGACAGTGACACATTTTTCATAAGGAAAAGCTTAATACATCAGGTTAACTCTGGCCTGAAACACGCCTCCACATTTAAATGTGCTTTCCTAGCTCCTTTGTAGAAGTCCTGGAATTCTGCTTTCTTCTATTAACCTTGACTTTCTCTCAGGCTCTCTTTCCCAGAAAATCTCTTATTGCTTGATTTTTAAAGGCTTGGTACAAACCTTCAAGATGTAGTTATTTATTCCCAAAATATCTGGGAATTACACCAATGGGTAGCTCCTTGAAATGCTATGGCTGCAGCAAAACACTCAAAAAATGTCTTAAAGAATGTGAAATCATATACAACAGCACTGAATGTGCTATGCACTGAAGATTTCCATCAGAAAAGAGACTCTGGGTGGGAAATGGTTATCTGTAGAGCTGGGCAGGAAATGGATTTCCCATTCTGCAAAACCTTCGGAGATTTCAAAATCTGAAATAGAGATTAAGAAAAGGACCCTCCCACCCCCTAGCCCCTTGTATACAATAGCCCAGTAGTTAAATGCACCCACCTGGAATATGGGACACTTAGGTTCAAATCCTATTTGTTTGCCCCAGAAAAAGTTTTCACTTCAACAAATCAATATGCTCCAGTTAAAAACTGTTTCACTGTAAAATTCCCAACCAGTTTTACAGTATGTATCTATGCATTTCTGATTTCCTTCTATGATAAAGTGACAGGCACTGTGGATGAGGGGAAAGCAATGGATATGATATGCCCCAACTTTAACAAAGCTTTTGAGACCATATCCTATGATAACCTCATTCACAAGCTAAGGAAATATGGAATAGATGAAAGTACTATAAGGTAGATATGTAACTGCTTGGATCATCGTAGCACGTAGTCCTCAATGTCTAGTTGGGAGAAGGTATCAAGTGGGATTCCCCAGGGATCTGTCCTGTGTCCATTATTGTTCAACATCTTCATTAATGATTTGGGTGATGGGATTGAGAACACACTTAGCAAATTTGCAAATTACACTAAGTTGGGTAGAACTGCAAACACTCCGGAGGGCAAGGCTAGGATTCAGAATGACCTGCATAGACTGGAAAAGTGGCCCACAGTCAAGCAGATAAGATTCAACAAGGACAAATGGAAAGTCCTTCACTTGGTACAGAATAACCACATGCACAAATACTGACTGGGGAATGATTGCCTTCGTTGCAGTACTGCAAAGTGAACCCTAAGCTGAATATGAGCCAACAGTGTGCCATTGTTCCCCCCATCCCCCAAACAAGAAAGAAAAGAAAAGACAAGAAAAGAAAAGACAAGAAAAGACAAGAAAAGCCAATAGCATCCTGGGTTGTATTAACAAGAGTGTCACTTGTGAATCACAAGGGAAGTGATTTCGTTGCCCTTTTCAGTACTGGTGAGGCCTCACCTGGAGTACTGTGTCCAGTTTTGGCCCCACACTTCAAGAAAGATGTGGACAGTTTGGAAAGAGACTAGCATAAGGCAAGAAAAATGATTGGGGGCCTGGGAGGCAAGACTTATGAGGAAAGGCTGAAAGAACTAGGGCTATTTTGTCTGGAGAAGAGAAGACCGAAGGGGGATTTGATAAAAGTCTTCAAATACCTTAAGGGCAAGTATAGAGAGGATGGAAATGGGCTTTTCTCTGCAGCAGTAGGGGACAGGACTAAGAACCACAGTTTCAAACTGCAGCAGGGGAAATTTAGGGAGGAGACTATGGGAAACGTTGTGACTATAAGAGTGGTCAGGCATTGAAACGGGAAGTTGTGGATTCTCAATGCATAGACAGACGTTTGGCTCGGATACTTTAGTCAGAGATGATCCCACCTTGAGCAGGGGGCTTAACTAAATGATCTTGCGAGCCCCCTTCCAGCCCTGCTTTCCTATGATACTAGAATCTCAGGGCATGGCCTAATGTCTAATGTGCTGGATGATCAACACCATTTGGGAACAATTTAGAGCCATTTCATTTGGTTGCTGAGAGCTCCTGGCCATGGTAGATAGGAAGGGGAAGGAAGGGGATATGCAATGCTAACCCAGGGAAAGCAAGTAGGGAGAATCACTGTATGGAATGGAAAAGTGTCAGAGACTTGAGGCAGAGGAAGAAGCTGGAAGGAAACAACTGGTGGGTTGACAAGGGACTGAGGATGTAGCAGGAGGAAAAGCAGCAAGAAGGCAGCAGAAGGAGGGAACACCTAGGAGGCTGGTTGCCTGATACGGTTCAGGATGAGAATGTGTTACTGGAGCTGGAAGAGGACAAGAAACCAGGTATATGGTGGTACTGGGTGAGAGGCACCACTAGCTGGGATGGAGAGATGGGTGTGATGTGGGAATGGGGTACTCAAAGGATTGTGCCAAGGAAGTAGCACTGGAGAAGATGGCTTAGAACTGAAATAACAAGGGGGAGGCAGAGGAAAGCAACAGGAAGGAGCAAGCAGGGACTACTCTCTGAAGAGTGGTAGAGTTTGAGCCTTACTGTCAGGGGATGGCTGCCCATCTTAAGTGCCCCAGTCAGAAGTGTCCCTTCCTCTCAAGGCTCAGGTTGACCCCCCTCAAGGCTCACCTCACTGAAGGCTGATGCTCTTCTTACAAAAGGAGAAAGAGGTCTCTGGCAGCTCAGATTTCCAGACTGCAACTGAAACTGGGTAGCAGGTCTCAGAGACTTGAAGCAGCTGCCTTGAAGGGGTACTCTGTAGACACAGAACCACAGAATCCAGGGGGCTGTTCACCTACTTTGGCTAATCAATCATTTGCAGCTCAAGAGGCCTCAAACATGCCTGAGCTCTGGGCAAGTAAACTCCCGCTGACTTCAATGCCTCCCACACAGAGCTCACCGCAGTACTGGGTGCTGGAAGATCTTGTAGGTGGGGATGAGTGACTGGTGCCTCCTGAATCTGGGGGTCAACCACAGAAGCTTCCCCTTGTCAGAGGGGGGCACCAGACCTACCAACAGTATCAGTGTCAGCCGTCGGGGGGGCACCAGCCCCGTTACGGGGGGGCACGTGCGTCCCTGTGCACCCCCTACCAGTCGCCTATGTAGGTTGGGATCTCTTCCCCCTCCCCGGAGTTTTTCCCCCTTGAACAACTGTGTCCCACGAAGTGCTGGCCAAAGCAAAGATACCAGCTAGCCTCAGCCAAATTGCTTTATTGTGCTTTGACAAGTGAAACACACCTGCCTGCCCTCTTGTCTTGGTCTCCCTAGTAACCTTATTTTGTTGTTTTAGAAAGAGATGCCAAACCAAATAGTATAAGAGGCAGAGGAGCATAAAGAAGTTCTTCCCTTAATCAAAAGCCTCCATAGCTTGGCAATTTCACTGTTTTGGGAAGAGTAAACAGTTTAGACAGCATGTTGTACAATCTTGACTTCTGGTCTCTGAGGATGTAGAGCTCTGAACTTCACTACCACTTTCGTAGTAATTACACAACCTTTCTCAAGAATATATTCATGTTGTTTGTTGGGTTCAAAACAGCAGCCTATTACATAAGACTGCATTTCTCCCAAGGTAGACACTCAATGGATTGCAGCACCATCTGCTGGTTCCTAGAAAAAGACTGACATCTCTTTACGGAAAAACAACCAGGAAAATACTGATAACACTTCCCAAGAGTCAAGCTATCTTTCTTTTCAACCTCTTCTTTTACGTTCTCCAAATAATTTCCAGGTTTGAAAAGGAACGTAAACAGTTCAGTATAATACACCTCTATGAAAAAGAAACCACCAGCAAAAAAATGTTAATGATCTCTATAGGAATTTCACCATGAGCTCCGTCTGAGAATAAGGGGAAGGATCAAAAACGACCACTTTCCTGTCCCTTCAACTGAACCCTGACAACTTTTACATGGCTCTTTGGCCAGTTTTCAAAGCGACTCTCTCTCCAATATTTGAATGCTCAAACTGAAGTACTCCAAGAGGACGCACTTTTCAAAAGGCCCAGACAGTTAACTGAGTGTTTCAGATGGGCCACTCGAAATCTCTAGCTAGTCTTCAGCACTTATTTACTCTATGCTACTTTCTTCCTGGGCTTAATAGGAATAGGACTTAACCCAAATGGTTAAGTCTTATTCCTGCACAGTATTGAAAGCTGCTTCTTGTAGTTAATTTATAGTCTCTTCAGGGCTGAAGGAAGAGTTCTGATCTCAGCCCCTGTGTGTGGCTACGTGCTGCAAGAGCCCTGGAAAGGTGAGGGGCCCTGGAGTGGGGAAGATCTAAACAAACTGGGAAAATGACTAAAGGACTAAGAATGGAATATGATGTAGTCGTCACGGTAGACACACACAGTTAAATACATTTACAGCACCTACCAGGGAGATCTGCCAGGGCTAGTAAATGTACGTCTTTTTTTGTCTTTTTTTTTTTTTTAAACAAGCCAATAGAGGAAGACAAAGAAAATGTCAGTTTTTGCAGCTGACCCCTTCACAGTTTTTTGTCTGTGGGTTTTCTTTGTCTCTCTCAGACAATCTAAATCCAAGGGCAATTGAGCTCCTTTCTCCCATGCAAAACTAGACAACTGTTTTCAAATTACAAAATCTGTGCTATGCAGGGTAGGGAGAACTCATTTATGTGGCTCCCTTAAACTCCAGGTCCTTTACTCATTCTTGTTGTACCTGGGATTACTTGACTAAGGACTAATGCGGAAGCAATGCCTTGCATGACCAGAAACAGTTGCAAGGTTTGGAAATGCATGGTAATTAATAGCTACACTGCACAGTTGCCACCTGCAGTAGTTAAATGTACTGTGGTATTTGGAGCTAGATCCTAAACTGGGAGATACTGGGCTTATACAAATCACAGTGGTGATGTTTCCCAGCACTCCGGGCTCCGAGCATGCCTCGCCCGAGCCCTGCACACCTCAGTCTCCTAACACACCCCAGACCCAGAAGTTTGCCCATGTGGTTGCTGTGAAGACAAAGGGCTCCAGAATAGGTGCTGGGGACAAGCCCAAAAGAGACTTATAGGTGAACTTCCAGTTCTGAAGTCTACATGAAGATTTTTATGGGTGGGGCACGCTTAGTCCCCATTGCCAGGACATGCCACCACAACCAGAAAAAGCCAAGGGGTCAAGTAGAACAAGGCAAGAGGTCAAGTGGGTACAGAATATTAGAATGATACTTAGGTTCTATTCCCAGCTCTGCTGTGTGTCTTAGGACAGGTCATTTCCCCTCATTCCCATCCTTTATCTATTTAGATCGTATACATCAGGGCAGAGACTGCCTTTGCTTATATGTTGTACAGCACATCGTACAAGGAGACCCTGATTTCAATTGATATCTCTCTAATACAGACAAAAATGGTAGTTCTAAGGGCACACAACAATACAAAACATCCTGTTAAAATTGAACATTATCTAGGGACACATGCCCACTTGGCCCTGGTGCCAGGGTTGGCTGTCTATTCTTTTCCATGCCTACTACCTTTGCATTAACATGCCATCTCCTAAGTATTTAAAGGAGCCCCAACAGCTCCAGGAATATTTAATATTCCTTTCCTGACTCCCTCTTTCACTAAACCATTTAAGCTGTTCTATGATGAAGGGCAATTTGGAATAATAGTACCCAAAAAAAAATGTGGCTACACATGCAATGCACTGGGTTTTGAGAAAAGGGTTTCCCTTTTCAGGGCCCAGCAAATGTACAAGGTTCAAACTAAGTACAAGGTGCTAAGGAACAGAGTCTTGACAAACTTTGTTTTCCTGTGCAAGGTCTCAGCACATAATGATTTCATTCAGCAGCTACTGTTCAAGCATGGAAAGTGTTGGTAAAGAAATCCCACAGAGTTCAGACGACCTTTTTCCTAACTTTAGCTCCCCCTCGCCCCCCTCCATTTGCCTTTCGGGTTTTTGCCAGGGATAACATAAATATTCATCAGCTGATATTTGCAGGAGCCGTGAAGTTCTGAATGAGGCCAAACGTTTTTTCCCTCCTGCCCCATCTGCAAAATGGCAGCTTCTGGTCTTAGCTCACAGCCAAATGACACTTTCCGAAATCCCCAAAGTGCACTTGCAGGCTTTTCAAATCCAGTCGGGTTTTTAATGCACAAAGCAGAAATGCTGTCTGCCTAATATTTACCCTGGGATTACAGAAAAAAAAATATTATTTTTCTATGCTTTAAACTTTGTGATGCCTTGACGTAATAGACAGGAGTGTTGGCAGCTCAAAATGTTGGTTGGTTTATTTCAGTGGACATGACTGCTACAGGTTTCCTTTCTGAATCAAATACCAGACACTTGAACCATTTGTTGTGCAGAAAAAGAGAAACAGCTTTTATTCTTAAAGCCAGTTGCTTAACCACCTGGGTGCTGTCACAGGGAACCACATGCATCGGAAAACACTTTTAATAAGACTGTTTTAAGCCGAAAAATGGAATCCCCACTGCTCACTTGTCACACACGCTTCTGAAGGCTAAGGCAGAGAAAGTACCTCCTCAGAAAAGTTCTGTTTAATAAAATCCAGGATTACTCACTCAGGCCTATATGGAATTAATAGGGAGAGGAAGGTCTCATTTAGTAGTACCAGAAAAAATGGCAAGAGATGGGAAATAAAAGGCCTTTTCCTGGCCCTGATGTAACTCAACAAAACTCCAGCAAAACCAACAGACCTACACAAACTGACCCCGGAACAAATCTTACACTACAATACCACCATTCACCACCTGATCATGAAATGTGCTACAAACCCACCATTCAGGCAAATGACAACTCTGGGGGCTCAGCAAAATTCAGGACTGGATACAGATGATAGGCAGACCTTTATAGTTTGGATTCATAGGAGCTTACCCAGCAGCAGCATTCCCAGTATTGCCAACCCCACTATGTCAAAAATCATGAGACAAACTCTTAAAAATCAAGAGATTTGGAATGTAAATCATGAGATGCTATTTTTGAAGAGTGTGTATGGGGCAGGGGGTTATTTGTGAAGGTGTGAAGGGCTGTGCATGTGTGCATGGGGTTTGGAGCCCGAGGAGGGAAGGTCCCCACACATACTGGCAAAATGAGGGGCACTGTGGGGTACAGGAGTGAAGAGCAGCAGACAGAGCTGAACTGTACCTTGGGAGCAAGGGGCAGACATACAGACTCATGCAGACAGACAGACAGACAGCCACCCATGACTCTGTTGCATGATTCGCCTCAGCCCTGGGGCCCCATTCACCCCTGCCCCACTACCTCCCTTACTGTGGGGGCCTCAATCTGCCTGCCAGCCTCTCCTTCCCTCTCCCCCTGCCCCTTCCCCTCCACAGACTTACCAACTTGGCACTCTCTACATGTGCCAGAAGAAAAATCCTGAGATTTAATCTCTCTTTCAGGAGATCATGGCTAGGGACGAACATTCAAAAAGCCTAAGCCTGAATTGATTCAATCTTTACAGGTCAGTCTAATCTGCCTAGGCTGAATGAGTTTGTAACTGTAAATACATCCCCCTGGGACTGAAAAAATGCAGGCACATGCCTGCAGTGGCTCAGGCTAGAAGCCAGGGGCCCTAGAGCAACCCTCCATTCCCTGCCACAGTGCTGAGCTGAAGGGGGCATGGCCAGGCCCCAGCAGGATGCTCTGATTAGGGAGGGGTCCAACCCTCACTGGTCAGTGAGGGAGCCAGCAGGGATTTACATAGCATTTAGTTGCACAGCAGAAAGCATTTACCAGTCCATCAGCAAAACAAAAGGATCTCTCATTAGTTCAAGCTCTTCTTAAAAACTTGTTCCAAAGCAAGAACAGAGGGACATTACCAGCTACCTGTTGTTTAGCTCCAAAAAACCCTAAGCCAACGCAGTCCTGTCTACCTTTATCCCATCTCCCACAACACAGACTGTAGCCAGCACATGGTCTGCTAGCTAATGCTGAGATGCATCTGTGTAAGGCAGAGGGGAGCGGGGAATCCATGCTTGAGCCGTGAGTGGTGAGGGGGGAGGGAGCAGGGGGAAGCCAGGCTGACCCTGCTGTACCTGCAGTTTCTGCTGAAGCTGCAGCCAGGTTGCAGAGGGGAGGGGCCAGCCCAGCTCTCTGGAGCAGAGAGCCATGCCCAGCCCAGAGAGCATACCAGAATGCTGGGGGAGTCTGATTGAAACCTCAAAGGGGTCTGGGATAGACATGGCATAAACTGGTTTGACCCAAATCAGTTAAGTCTGATACTACATTCAACCAGGTTTATCTCAAACCAGTTTCAGCCACTTTCAAACTGGTTTATGTGCACTGAACATCTGTTCTGTTACAGGTATAAACCCGTTTCTGATCATTTAAACTGGTTTATGTGTAATGTTTGTCCCTAGCCCATGAGTCAGAGTTAATTTGACTTGGAAATCAAGAGTCTTATGATTTTTTCATGAGAGTTGGCATTACTGCATTCCTAGAGTTACCATATTTCCAGCATCAAACACGGACATTTGTGATGGGGAGGGACATATGACTGTTTGGGGGGCAGCAGTGATATGCCTATGCCCTGCCTCTGCCCCTCACTCCTAAACCCCCGCCCCCCCAGCCCTGCCAGCCGCCCCTCACTTCCAAACCACAACCCCCCTGCCCTCAGCCCTGCTGGTGCCCCTCACTCCTGACCTGCAGACCCCTGTCCACCCCCTCAGCCCTGCCAGTGTCCCTCCAGAGCTGCAACCCGCTGCCCCCCCAGCCCCGCTGGTGCCCCTCACTACCAAGCCGCAGACCCTGCCCCCACCAGCCCTGCTGCCCAAGCACACACTCTCTCTCTCTCTCTCTCTTTACCTGGGAGTTTGCCAGGGCCCATGCGCAGAGAGCACATGACGCCTGATAGTCAGTCACCTTGCCCACTACTCCCAGCCCCAAAAAGCCAGCCTGGGAAAGCAGGGGAAGAGCAAAATTCGCAGACATTTGTTCTCATTTTAAAATCCCACCTGGATGCAAGGACAGGGGCCAAAAAAGAGGACATGTCTGGGAAAACCCAGACGTATGGTAACCCTATGCATTACCCTTAGATGCACATGTGCACGGCTGAAGTCCCTGCATTAAGCTATGCAGAGTTGCTGCTGTGCATTGAGCTCTTCTACTGGTGCTTCTAATGTTACCAGCTGGAGTCACCCAAGGGTTTCCTTGCAGCCACTTCTTGTACCATTAATCTGGGCTAAGGGGAAAGGAATCCACACCAGTGGAGAGAGGCGAAGGAAAAACACAAGCTTTTTGTTGCCTCATCAGTTTCTCTGCCTTCCTCCACCATTCTCTTCATTTTTTTTCAGTATACAGCTAACTCTCATATAGCAAATGAGGTGGGAGTGGGAGGGTGACGGGAGAAGACGCAAGCAAGTAGAGAGGCTAAAGCAATACCCATTGAGAAGGGAATGCTGCTTAACAGGCCAGCTCCTTGTATGGGGTCTGTGTGCTGTGTCCTATTTACACTAATGTAAGCAACAGAGGAGCTACCTCAGTTTACAACAGCTGAGACCATAGCCTACTGTTATCCTACCATGGAAGCTGATCAAAAAAAAAATCCATCTGTATTTTCACAAAACTTTTGCCTAAGCTGCAGAACAACTGAAAGACTGCAGTCAACTGAAAGTAAACATACTGCTTTGTTGGCCAGTCAAAAGCAATGAATACAGCTGTGCATTGCCCCTTTATCATTATTTACCAGCAAGTTGCTATTATGAGACATTTGTCATCAATGTCTTCAGTGTTCCATTTGATAAGTGCACGTCGCATGATGAAACCTGCTGTGAAACCCTTTGGGCTGTGCCTACATTATCAATTTTTTCCCTACACTTTTAAACAGATCTGCATAAGATGGTGGTTAGTGCACCAGCAATAACTTGCCAACAGTAGCACAGCCCTCATCTTTACCCACTGGGGAGATGATGTGTTATGGGGGAAATTCTTAACGGAGACAAAGATAGGGAGGACCACACAAACACAGAGACTAGGAAAGTACTCTTACCAGAAAGGCTATGGCAGGAAAGTGGAATCAGATGTGCTGTCAGTCAGGGGTGGATCTAAGATTTTGAAAAGAGGGGTGCAGAGGGTGTGGTGTATTACCACATATAACACAACACATATTTTTTCCCAGTTAAAAAGAAATTAGAAGCTTCACTAATAAGTAGGGCCTGGAGCTATAATTTAAGTTTGAAGCAAAATATTATATACAAAAACACAACAAATTAGGCAAGAATAATCCAAAGATCTTGTTTCATTAGTCCCGGAGTCATTCTAGTTAAATGCATGTCTCTTTTTCAGATTCATAAAACAAAATCAAGACTTCTTGAGCATCTGGACAATGTTTCCAATACTTCATTGAAAGTTATTTCCACACCTGAGCTAATGTTCACCTGAGTTAATATTTCCACACCCGAGTTAATGTTTTTAGCTACAGTAAAAAACAGTCTGCAGGGCTGTGAAATGGGAGCTACGTGACTAGAAGCAGCAAACAAACTGCAGCATTGCAGGAAGGACAGTTGAAGTAGCAGAACCAATGAAGGCCACTTAAAGGAAAGAGGGTTGTTAACACCTGTGCAATGAAGAGCTCAGAAGGAATCAAACCAATTATACTGAGCCATCAAGTTAATTGATTTCCTCACTACTGCGTGAATATAAGTGCTGCTGACATAAGTGCAGTTGGCTTTAAACTTTGGATGGAATCAAATCAGGATGCAAATGCACCCCCTGGATCCACCACTGCTGCGAGCCACCTAACAGAAGCCCCATACATCTCTTACCAGCAATGAATGCCACCCTTTCCCAAACATTCCTTCCCTATGTCTCTGCTTCTACTTCATTTTTCAGAAAAAAAGCTTTTTATAGAACCCATCTTCCACAAATACACCTTTTCCAAACCCCTGGGTCACCCACAAGGTTATTTTCTCCCTGCACCTCGCCTCCCCAAAGCCTGTGTTACTCCCAGACATACCACGCTAGTATTTTCTTCATACCTCTGTCTCCTCCGTATTGTGAGGACAAGAAGGAACACAGGCAGACTGACTCTCAGTCTCTCCAATCCAGAGAGCTCAGTCCTATGCTTGCCTGACTTCTCTCTACTTTCTATCACAAGTTATGTGTGTATTGGGGCAGGTGTTGCAGGCCCCAGGGAGGAAGGCAAAGCTCCCCCTCCCCCGCCCCAGCCCCAGTTCCAGAAGGCTGCAACTGAAGCTGACTTTTCCTATGTCAAATCAGTGTGGAAACACAGCACATTTAAATTGACTTTACTTCATAGTAAAACTGAAGGGGGCCACATGATGGGGCCTTATGCAAGTGTCTCAGTTCCAGATAAAGTTACCCCTCAGGAAGTGAAGCCTAACTAGTGCAAGTTACACAGAAATAATAGCTGTATGTCCAGAGTTCTCACCAGGTTCAACCCAGGGTAGCAATTTCCTAAATGCTAAACTGGCTTCCCACCCAGCTAGTAAGCAGGTACTATAATAGCTACTAAACCAGGCAACAAGCCTGGCAGAGCTGGCTGGGTTACTTACCCTTACTGAAGGGTGAATTTACAACAGACAAAAAACTGTAGTAATCATATCACACCCTCACTGAGTATAGAGTGCTCAGCTACATACTAACCAGCCTCATACACCACCACCAGGTCTCACTTTTTGCACCCTAGGAAGGGGTTGAAAAGGGGTTGAGAAGGAGGAAGGAGGTATCAATGATTATGCCTCCGTTTACCTCCCTAGTGTAGTGGGAAGCTGCTACCAGGTCCCCTCTGAGCCTTCTTTTTCTCAGGTTGAAGAGTCCCAGATCCCTCAGCCATTCCTCATATGGCTTGCCTTTTAAGACTATGATCATACCGGTGGCCAAATCATCATATGACTCTGATCATACTAGAGCTTTCCTAAGTCCTCTAAGGCTGAACATCCTTTCTGGTTAAGGCAGAGCCATGCCAGGAGGGTTGCACATGGAGTAGCTGCTCATGCTAAGTAAGAATGTAGGTTGTGGCTACAAAAACCAAAAAAAGTCATTGTAGAAGACAGGACTTGAGAGCTGACTGCAGTCAGACCAGCCCTCACTTGCTATGAACAGTCATGTAATGCTGACCCACAAATAATGTAGATGTTCAAGGCAAGGCTCCCAGTGTCATCAGGAGCATATATAGTGCAAAGGAGTTTGAACTGGCATTGCTCCTACTTTATCTGTTCAAGCGGGCAGATAAACCAGAAGAGTTTGTCAATACAGCATTTTCGCAATGGGCCCCAAATGGGCCCCAAAGTTAATGGATGTCTCAATGGGGGCTGGATCTGGACATGAAGCAACAGTGCAAAAGACCCATGGAAGTGAATGACCACAGAGAATTGCTAGAAACCCTGTGTCTTTTGCTGCACCATTTACAGTACAATTCCAGCACTGTACAAAGACCAAGAATGGTAAAAAGATTATGGAGAATCAAAA
This sequence comes from Alligator sinensis, assembly GCF_000455745.1. Lineage (NCBI taxonomy): Eukaryota > Metazoa > Chordata > Crocodylia > Alligatoridae > Alligator > Alligator sinensis. Next base: position 5,366,388 of record NW_005841836.1, read on the forward strand.
GGAATACTTATTTATCTTCATTTGCAGTGAAATGCCTTGATCTGATAGGTATAAAGTATGTTTTTATGCTCATTAAAAAAACCTCTTGAAATGACAACAAGCAGAAAATGCATATGTTTAAATCATTTGAGGTCACCATTCACTGGCACGGCAAAGAGTTATTTGGATTGCCGACTAGCTTTATAATCTGTTATGCAGCATAAAGTGGTAGTTACCATGGGAATGCCCATAACCATCCTGCCTGTGATAGTCAAAGCACCTGAGTTTAAAAGACATTCTTAATATTACAGCATATCACCTACTGAATTTCTCCAGTGTCCTTGATTAACCAAAAAACAAAGAGGGAATTAAAAGCCCAAGGGTTACTACAGCATTAATGGTAGACTGACTGGTCATGAATGAACACACACAATGCAAAGGTCAAGAGAAGTAAGTCAGATAAAAGAAGAACCAACTAAACAAAAGCTGAGTTTTTAACTCCAACATTTTTAAAAGTTTGGTACAGAATTTAAAAAATAGGAAGGTGGCTGGTTTCATTGACCCTACCTGGGCAGAATGGTAAGGACTGAGATTTTGAAAGGCCAAGGCATGAAAAACAAACATTGTAACGTTTTTTGGTCATGGTTTGCATAACTCCACCTGCATAAGCTGAGGATATGATTTTCAGCATCTAAACTCCATAACAAATTGATTTCTGGTTGGGAGACAGCAAGAAGGTTGGGAAGGTTTTATTGTCCTTGTGGGAACCCTGCTTCCACACCAAAACAATGCCCTTCATCTCTCAAACTGCTTTCCTAACTCTTGCTGCCCTAAACCCCACAATTAAATTAATATGCCCTCCCATCCAGTGCAAGTAAAATGAACATAAAAGCTAACAAATAAATGTTTTCTTGCTGCAGATCCAACTTTAAAGGCCTGACAAAGTTCCCAGGGAAAATGAAAGAAGGCTTCTGGTGCTAAATGCCACCAAGAAAAAAGCCCTAGGGTTCAGATTCTCATTGATGTAAATCAACGTAGCTTCGTTACCCTCAACAGAGATGCCCCAGTTTACACCAACCAAAGATTGAATCCCATTGATTTTAGACAAAGATCACAGCCTCGTGTAAATAAGTGAAGTGAAATAAATGATGTTGTTGTGGAGTGAATTTTTGGTCCCTTCTCAGTGATATAAAACCAGAACCCGTTTAGACAGGAGTTCTTGAGTCAGGGTCAACAACCTATGGCCTGTAGACCAAATCGGGCCCATGATCCACTCATTTTAATAAAGGAATACCAATTCCCTATTACAGCTTAGCCATAGGATCCGTCTTCGATTCTGTGCTCTACATTTTATTAAGGGTCAGCTAATCCCCTTGCTGCCAGCAGCTCCGGAGTGCACCCTGAGCAGCCTCCACGGGCTCTGTACAGGGAGCTGCTCTCGCCCCCAGCACTGCAGCTTCTGCTCACTAAATTAATGACTCTAAATTGCCCCTCACCATACCTTTCAGGGGAGGCTGTGGGGTGGGGTGGCAGAGTGAAATCAGTGAAATGACAGAGTCCTCTTTCCCACCCCCATTTGAAACCATTTCAGGGTGTTGATAAGTGAATGAGCTTCTCCCTGTTAAAGGAACCTGGGCTTAGTTTTCCCAAGTTTCTGGGTGGCAACTCCAGCTGCTTTAGTTGTTTGCCAGGAGGGAGTCTAAATATATTGAATCCAGTACTCTCTTGCTGCCATTAGCCACCTCACAAAAGAGGTGCAAACATGTAGGAAGAATTCTGGAGTCAGTATCACTTGTTATTAAGCATACATTTGGGACCCATTGACGCTCCCCAAAAGGCCAGCCCCACCCAGCCCAGGTTTGACAGAACATAATGGTGGATTCAGGAGAAAGCTTGGGTGTGAAATGCTATTGCAGTTCATTAAAGCTCATATGTAAAATCCATCTCTGATCATGAATTGGGATGTTTCCTCTGCTACAAAGGTTGTTTCCCCCATGGCTGTGTTAGATTTCTGTATCCAGCTACTGTACCTGGCTGCCTTGTCTGTCTGCAGTGCCAAACAGTGCACAGTACTTGACCCTCAGCTTCATGACAGAAGTCATTTTCTAGCTGTTAAAAATCAGGCTAACAATTATCCCACATCTGTCTACACAGTGTTCTTGTGCTCCCCTCTGAAGCAGCTTGGGTGGTTGATGTCAGAAGCAGGATAGTGCCCTAGACAGGCCTCTTTTCTTCTCCAATCAGTTCCTGTGTACTGTGCCTTCTCTTTTCCTTTCCCTGAATCATGCATGCAGTAGACACCCATATCTAATAGGAATGGGGAAGCTAGAAACATGTTGTCTATTCCACTGCCCAAGTTCATCTTTTGAAGACAACAATAAAAATGGTTAAAAATCCCATGCTTTCATGTTACCCAATAAACTTTCCCTAAGTCTCTATGATTTAGTAACCCAACAGGTAGGGCACAGAAAAATCCAATTAGAACAAGAAAAATGAATACATTACTGAATACAGGAGACCCTCGCCATTCGCAGGGGATATGTTCTGGAGATCCCTGAGAATGGCAAAATCCATGAATACTGATGGGACTCCCCGTCAGACCCCACAACCACTCCCTGCTCCCCCCCCACATTGTTCGCGGGGCTCCCCCGCAGCGCCTGGAGACCAACCCCTCCCCCCCAACCCCAAGTTCCACTGTGGCAGCTCCAAGTGCCTCAGCAGCTGCCTCCAACAATGGAGGCAGAAAAGATGCTGCTGCTGGTGCTGCCGCCACCCTCCCCATGCCCGGGGCTCCCCCGCGGTGCCTGAGAACCAACCCCATGCCCCCAAGGCTGCTGCCGGGAGAGAAGATGATGCCACCACCACCACTTCTCTCCACGTTCCCGGCACTCACTCTCCTCCCACCTCCTGGCTCTGCCCTCCCCCACGAATATTTGAATCCATGAATCCAGAGTTTGTGAATAGCAAGGGTGTCCTGTACATTAATAGTATTAAAGACCATATCAGAAAAAGAAGAGGTATCTTCAGTTCAGCCCACAGAGAGCAAAACAATGCTGCTGGAACTCTAAAAACAGAACAGTAAAAACTGAAATTTGCAGCACAGAATTGTGTCATCTCATCTTCATATCACCCATGATTGTGTGCCCGCAGTTTGCAGTATCAAGCCTTTCTTAAACACACTCTCTGTAGCTAACACCATTTTTGCATGATTATAAAAGGTCTAATGGCAGGCATCACTTCAGTATAAATGGTCAACAGTAGGCCTGTGCAAAGCAGCTATTACTCGCTTCAGATTCGGATTTGGCAGATTCGGGAGACAGTGATTCGATTCGGTAATTCAGGTCACTGTCCTGAGTCGATAAGGCCGAGATTTGGCAGCAGCTGAATCTCTGAATCTCCAAATCAGCCAGGCCCACCCCCCCACCCACTCTCCCAGCCCCAGCAATGGCTGCACTGCCCACCCCAGCTCCTGGCTCTTTGAAAAAAAAACCCTCACTCACCAGGTGCTGCTGGGTGGGGGGCGACCCCCTCTGCTCCCACTGCCCCATGCTGTGTGGGAGGCTTTGCAAGCCTGAAGCACTCACCAGACATGTTCTGTCATTGACATATGCTGTCCCTGGCCCTGTGGGAGGGGGGAGAAGAGAACCAGCAAAGCACACTGAGATTTCAGAGGATGGCTCAGCATCTGCTGCCTGTACAGATGTTCTGTCTCCTGAGAAATATTCTCCAGGGAGCCACTTCACTCAGGATGTTTCCAAGTTCTTTTTCTCCCCAAGTGGCCACTTTTTCTCTGGGAGAGAAATTACAAACTTCCGTACAGTTAGTTTCTCCACAGAAAGGAGGGACTCTCCCTGGAGAAAATGAACATCTCTTCAAGCCCAGAGATGCATCTCTAAATAAGATCATACTTATTTGCATAAGATACATTCAGCTCTTACTTAAGATCCAATTTGCATTGGCTGGACAATAAAATCAACTATTTTGTAAAGCAGAGCTGTATGTATCTGCCCAGTATTGTGTTTCTGTTTTCATGAGGACCATGATAGGGAGTGTGAATTAGATACTAGCAAATCCTTCTTGTGGACTTCCAGATCTGTGGCTTATTTAGAAACGAGTCCTTTACAAAATTGTGATGGGTTGGCAATTCCTGAAACTTGAAAGAATGAATCTTTGCAGCATGAATTAGCTGGTCTCAGAGCACTGAAATCAGATGGGTCAAATATATCTATTAATTCTCTGCCTCCAAATGCTAACAAACATTCTCTGGGTGTGTGATCAATCAATTTTTCACCAACCATCCTCCCAAGCTAATCTTTTCCCTAAATCTATTACTTCTTCTAGCCACTCCCCACCACAAAACCTCTCTGAAGTCCTCTCCTGCTGCATTAATGTCATCTTCGGAGGCCAGTGGCATGCCAGCTCCTTGTGCTCAGACACTCCTATTCCTGCACTCCTCACTTGTCCCCATTTCTGAAAAATGTAGCACTCCTTCAACTTTACTCTTTCCACCTCTGTTAGTCTGACTTCCCTATTTCCCTCCTTTTTTAAAGCAGCAGATGATCCAAGCAACATAACTGGAGGGGTAGGGAAGCAAACAGATCACCAGCCCCAGAGCTATTAGGGGGCACCAGAATCTTCCCCAGGAGTCTTCACCATGGCAAGGCAGCCCTGCACTGCCTGGCTGTAGGAGCTGGGCAGTACATCCCCACACTCAGTAGTAAATCTGGGAGGTAGGGGAGCAAGCTGAATGATGATTCCCCACCAAAACATCCCCAGGGAACTGTTCTCACAGTAGGAGCCAACCTGTGCCCAGGAGCATACTTAGGGTGGTGGTGGAGCAAACAGGCCCTAGGGGCAGTTACCAAATAACTCATACCACAAGGTTGCCACTGCTGGACTCACTCTCTTCTGCTGCTGCCTGGCGTCTTTACATAGGGAAAACAGCTGCACAGAGATGTTGGCTACAGCAATAGCAATAGTAGCTGTCTTCCCTGTAAAGAGCACTAACACAGGTAAGACTGTCTCTCCCTGTTATATCGGTCTGTATATCCCTTCTTTCCTCGGCCCCAGATAGTGAACAAGCTTGCTATGCCTCTGAGGTGGTCCAAGACAGCTCATGCTTTGAAAATCTTAAATAGCTTCAGGTGACTAAATAACAGAGATTGGAAGAGTCTTCCAAGTCCCTCTGATAAAACTATTAGCTAAGACCACAGTTCCTTAGCAGAAGCATTTAAAACCCAGCTCTGGCCTAACCAGGTAAAGTCTCCAGTAGCTTATGTGTTCTCCAAACCTTTGAAGAAGCATAGGGAGCAGTCAGGGATTTGGATCAATGGCTCTTACACTAGTCCACTTGCATCCCAAAACGGTTACTGTTTCAATGTTGCAAAACCATACCAGTTGGCACTTGGCAAACCAGTAGTTTCAGGTACAGATCCTTTATGAGAACAGCTAGTGTCCACATGAGGAAGGGCATGGTTCTGACTCTGCCTCATTACTGATTTGTAGAGGTTTGTTTACCTTGAGACCCTAAAAATCTTTAATGGATCTTTGAGCCTTTGGGGATTGCTAAAAATGCCATCCTTTGCTACAGACTTCCTGTATGGCCTTCACAGGCATCTTAATCTCTCCATCACATTGCTCCATTTATAAAATGGAGATAGTAACATGCTTTTCCTCCCATTGGTTTTCTTGTCTATTTAGCTCACAAACTCTACTGGGCAGAGCCTGCCTCTGATGTCTCTCTCATGTGCTCAGCACAGTAGGACCATAATCTGGATGGGAACCTATGGATATCATTGTAATAAAATAATAATAATTAATGTAATAATGCCAATGTACTCACCTAACCATGCAATCTAGAATCTATACTTGCAATCTGAACCTTTGTGCACCTCCCAACCTTCAGGCAAAGGTACAAAAATAAATACAAATGCTGGGGTTCTGCAAGTACTGTACTGTGATCAGAGATTCATTTGTATTAATTGTCAAATGAATACATTTAACATGCCAGGCTCCAGTGGTTTCATTGTCCCTTGAAACCACTGGAGCACGATGCCTCAAAAACAAGGATTCTGAACTGCAAGACAAAGCCAGTTTGCATCTGGAGGAAAAGCTCTGCTGTGTCAAGAACATCTTTGTTTTCAATTTAACACATGTGGTATTTTCCCTCTGCTTGGCAAGAGATAAAATAAACAGAAGCAAGGCAAAATGAAAATAAAATGGAGTATGTAGGCATCATGACACAATTACTTTGCAGTTTCACTACGAGACCATAGAATCATGGAATCATAGAAAAGTAGGGCTGGAAGGAACGTCTGGAGGTCTTCTAGTTCAACCCACCCCCCTCCCCCACTGCCAAAGACTATCCCATCCCTATGCAACCATCCCATACAAATCCTTGTCTAAACTATTACCAAAACTACACAACCAACATTGTCACACAACTGCAAGGCATGGTATCCTAACCTCTCACAGGTAAAGCAGAGGGATGATAGTGGTCAGTGCTTTGCTGCTGCAGTTTCTCCATCTGTAAATTATAGGAATTATGAAACATACCCTCCATTTTTAAAGTGCTGTAAGATCTGTAGCTGACAACTGTTGTATAATTGATAGAGGGTGATGATGATGATACAAAGTATGACACCTTAGGTTCAGCCAAATTTGTCCAAAGTATAATCTCTAAACCATTCCCAGCATTTTTAAGTATAAATGTAAAACAAAAATATAGCTGATGTAAATCAGCTTAGCTTGATTGTTTAAGAGTTGTTAAAATATGCTTGAGAGAACCAAGGAACAGGGCCACACCTGACAAAAAGTTTCACCAATTCTTTCCCGACCTACAAAATGGCAATTAGTCTGACTCGGAGCAGAGGGGCAAGACCCTCTGGCCAGGAACCTTCAATTTTTAGTCCCAGCAAAAGCACCGGCACACCCCAGTCAAAATCCCCAGCCTTGACTGCAGCCAATACCCAATGCTTCTGGGGAAAGTGAAAAAACCCCGACATATGTAGCTCAGGAAGGGCCCATGCAGCAACTAGCAAAGTCCTGAAGCATGGAAAATACTAAACACCCTCCATTCTGTTCTGCAACCTGGGGACAGTAAGCATAACTCCACACATCACATCCTCTTACTGGACAGCCAGAACTTCCCTTTCTGTATCCCCTCCATAAATCTTAGCCCAGCTCCTTTAATCTTCTTTCATAACTAAGCCAGGTTAGTTATGCTAAACGTGCTGGGCTAGAATTTGAAAGCAGAAATATTTTGCAGTCTGTAAGGCCAGGCCCCTAGGAGGTGTAAACATATGCAGGCTGTTTAAGTCAATGGAGCTGTACTGATTTACACCGGCAGAGGTTCGGTCCCACTAACATTATACTGACTTTCTAGGCGTGATCACAGAAGTCAACTTACGTGTGTCCTGTAATGAAGCAGTTATTTATAATGGCCTTCAGTGTGGTTTGCAGCCAGTTTTCCATATCAAAAGTAGCTTTATAAGAGATATCCTTACAGGGAGTTTCACTGCACAATCATGACTTCAGCAGCCAGCATTCCCCATACTCTTCATATTTGATTTCAGACTGAAAATCACTCAGGAGGCCAAAAAAAGCAGAGCCATTCCTGCCTACTTCCCTAGCTTTGCTTCATCTCTCAGTCTACTGCATATCCAACAGGCCTGAAATCTGCACTGCCCATTTATCAAAGTGAGTTACTCTAAGTGTCTGTTTATTTATGTTCAGAAATTCTCAATAAGATACAAATTCCAGGCATAACAGGCACATTTGGGTTTTGTTTAGTTTTTCTTTTAATGCTGGTAATGTAAAAATACTTTTACCAGGCCCAGAGCAGTTCTGTTTGGTTTGGCTATAAGTAAAAATAAAATACAATAGAATGCCCCAGAGTCAAGGGTAGACCTGAAGGGCACAAGGAAAGATTTGGTAGGCTAGATGTTCATTGTACTGGTTAAAATATACAGCCTTTAACTCCAAATTATTGGATGATGATGGCAATTTACTTATCCTAGCCCCTGGTAAATGCACTTTCTAAACATTGAGGAAAGCGGTGGGACTCTGCTTTAGATTGGTGATGTCTGTGAACAGACAGATAGACAAGGTAGAAGAGGTGAAGTCTGGCCAATCTAAAAATAGTATGAAGTCAATTGCACAAGAAGTCAATGAATGAGCAAAAGTGGGAGCAATGGTGGAACACCAGGAACGTGTGGCAACACAAAGCCATGATCAGATCAAAGGGAATGGCAGATTGTGGCAGCACAGGAGGGGGTGCTATTACACAGAGGCACCTGCCTCACTGTGCCAGGCCTAAAACCTCCCTTCAAGGGTCTTCCTCAGGGAGCCTACAGCCAGCTGTCCTGCTTCCTGGAGAACCCCGCAAGCCTAGGGTAACACTGCCACCACCCAGGCACTGGTCTCTGGCAGGGCTCTGTACAGCCAGAGACCAATGCCTGGGTGCACACAGACCCCAGGAACTTAGAGGGTGCTTTGTCCCTAGTAATATTTCTGGGTGCTTCTTTCAGCCTAAAGCATCCCAAGATAGCATCAGGAAGAACTGAGGGAAAATAAAAAGACAAACTTTCCTGGCCAGGCAGGGAGTGGAAGGCCTTGCCCTCTCTTGGTGCCCAACAGCCCTGGATGTAACCCAACACCTTTACTCATGGGGCAGGGGGGGGTGAGGAGGTTGAAAGAAGAAGTCAGAATACACTTTGAGCAAACAAAGGCAACTTGAGTCCTTACAGAGTCCAGGTACAGTGACCTTTCTAAGATGTGACTTGCCTATACCAAATTCCTAACTCCTGGCAGGTTTCCAGGTTTCTACTTACAGAAATTTCCAGGCCATTGCCTGGGATACTTGCTTGTAGTTTCAAGATGACCACTAGAAGGAAGAGAGCTCCCCCCTTCTCCCTAGAAATTTTATCTGGCCAGGTCACCTGGGCTGACCCAAGTGAAGGTCAGAGTGAGGGGGAGGGGATTTCTTGAGACAGATAAACCTAGGAGTTGCTTCTGACATAGGAAAAGGGGACATTCAGCTCCCATGGGTTATTTCTCTAGGACAGGCTTGAGACAGTGATGGTGTGGAGACTTAACATTCTGTAGAGCTGTCTGTAGTGCATCTGATATGTAAAGACCTGATAAAAATCCAATAAAATTAATGGAAAATCTCCTGGATCAGATCCTAGAACAAACCATTATAGCCCCTGGGGAATATCAAACCAGTGCCTTTCTGCACGTGATAAATTTACATGAAAATCCAAGCGCACAAAACCAGAGGAATTCCTCTCACTGATAATTATTAGGGCAGAAGATCTGTTCTCAGCTCATTATGGGAAAAGATATCATAGGAACAATGAAAAAACATGAAAATTCACAAAACTTCGGTGTGTCCAGAATCTCCCCCATTTGGTCTTACTCTTTTGTTCAGACAGTATCCAATAAGAGTTTATCATCACCCTTCATGATTTGTATTACAGCGATGCCTAACCATGACCCATGACACCGGGTCTTCCCAGCATCTACTGTTCCTCATGTCCACCTCAAAGGCTTGGGCCAGTTTCTAAATTTTTTATGAAAGCTGTCATAAGTCCCTTCTCTGTTTCTCACTTTTATTCTGCCTCATTATCCAGTTAAGATTTGGAGGCCAAGATGCTTTCACAACCTTGATCTTGTTCCCTATGTTGAACACTCACAAAGCTGTTGTGTCTGGATCTCAGCCCTGACACTATGTAGTCCTATGCTTCCCTTTCATCAGGATATGTTCCAGAACATCATCTCATTCCTCAACCCCAAAGCCCACTCACTCAACAAAGACTCTTTGTCTAGCTACCCAGGACTCCAAACCAGTGCTGAAACCCCTAAAATTCTTCAGTAGCTTAAGCACACCCTTCCCCAAGACCTGTCTGTATTGGCAGGAAGGCCTGAATTTTCATTCTGTGGGGACAGGTGATTGTTGAAAATACAGACTTTGCAGAGGGGTGGTTAACCTGCCACTTTAATCTTTAGATAGCACTAAAGTGATAGAGATCTACGCAAAATAAGAAACACCTCCATGCAAATCCCAGCCTTACTATTCTTCATAGTCCTTTGGGATTTTACTCATTGTTTCCTAAGGAGTTCAGAGTCTCTGATGTCTTGTCTTTCCAAAATTGCAGCTAAAAGATACCTTCCTTTATTAAAGTTGCAGATCCTTTGTCAAATGAGCCTCCTGGTCTGCCTCATAGCATATCTGGGCGTAAGTTAGCTAACTGATCAGGAAGATTTCTATTTGAAAAGATGGCCATCGAATTTTAATGACCTCCCCTGTTAGCCAATGCCGGCACCAAAATGTTACCTAGCATTTCCTGTGTGTTTCAGCTCAACATGAAGGTTACAGAACCAAGGTGAAGGCATAATTCAAAACTGCTTCCAAAACAAAAAGTGCACTGCCTGGCATGACAGACAGATAGATATATTTAATCAGCACAAATGTCAGATACTTTTCTTGTGTTCTCACTGCTGCTGCACCTTCTATAGAGGACTACTACTTACTGTTCTTGGTATTGAGCTTTGGCTTTAGTTTTGAGCCACATTCCCAAGTATCTGTACTTTCTCTGCTAAACCAACTGACGGTAAAACACTAAAACTATTCCATCCTATTCCAATTACCTTCTTATCATGCCCTCATCATAGTAACATTGACCAATCTTCTTGCCATTAATTAAATTCTAAGTTCTAATTAAAGCACAGAAACAATAACCTAGAAATAGTTAATTAGCCCAAGTAACAAAATAAATTTCTTCACCACAGAAATTTACTCAGAACCACAGCATTACAGAACCTTCCTCAAATTCGGCTGGGGTAAAGACAGGAAGTTGCCTCTTCTAAACTTTAGAAATAGATCTTAAATTTATAAACATAAGATATTGCACCCCTATCTTATAAGTAACATTTATATAATCTAAAATAAACAGTCTTTCTGAAGCTGCTCTGTAATTGACATCTGACACAATCCACATTGCAACAAATATGCTAAGTGTAGTAAACAGTAGGAATTATGCAGCCTTATGCTCCGAGAAACATAATATTTCCTTAAACATATAAACTTTATTTTGTTGCTAAGCAACCATCAAGCAACACAGCCCATTCTGTGGTAAATAAGAATAATAATTTTACAATAGAAGGGCAGCATTTGGCTTCTTGGGTTTTGTTTTGTTTTACCACCTCCCTCCCCCACAACACACACACTTTGAGTTCTAAGCCAAACATGAACTCATGTTGTAACATTCACAGATTCACAGAAGTTTAGGGCTGGAAGGGACCTTGTGAGATCATTGGGTCCAGCCCCCCTGCCCTTCTGTCATTTTTTTCTAAAGCTTTTTACAAACTCTCAAGCTCTTTGTAAAAATGTTCCTACAAGTGAAGTGCCATGACAGGGATCCAAGCACGACATCAGTGGAGTCAAGAGATCAAGTGTATGTGTCCTATTAACAATGATGGGAAACAAATAGCTAAGGGCCTGAATTTATACCACATCAATGGTAAACTCCCCTGAAATTGTCAGTGGCACCAGAAAATGTAGCTAAGATATCAACTTTTATATGTTGCTTCAAGAAATTACTCCTATTCTTGTAGGGCAGAATTTTAAAAGGTGTTCTGCACCAACTAGTTTCTGCTTCTTTTGACACTATCATTGACTTCATTGGAAGACACATTTGGATGCTTATCTTGCTGGGATCCTATGATCCCTGCTGACTTCCTGCCCCTGGGGCAGGGGGCTGGACTCAATGATCCTCCGGGGTCCCTTCCAGCCTAAATATCTATGAAATCTATGGAAGCAGAGATCAGCCAAGACAGACCCCTTATAAAATCCTACCTCCACTGTTCTGCATTCACTTGGAAACCAAGGACACCAAGAGCCACCATGATTTTATCAAGGGTATGACTTTAGAGTCTTACTTTTTTTCTCTCTAATGCAGGGGTAAGCAACCCCAGCACACATGCCAGAGTGTGGCATGCAAAGGCATTTTGCTTGGCGCACACACTTCAAGGAAGGGGCCAAGGCTGCACTGCCACAAGAATCAGACCCCTCACTGCTCCCCCATCATCCTCCCCTGGCACACCATGATCTTACAAGTCAAAGGTGTGGGCGTTTTTGACACTCTGCCCAAAAACATTGCTGACTCCTGCTGTACGGACTTGACAAGGCATTTTACCCTGCACAGCCCATACTCTTATTCTTCACATAGGCAAGATTCTCATTGTACTAGATAAAAGTTTCATTCTCCCAAGGAACAGGTCCCACATCTCATTTTCCCTTATTTCACACAGAATGATTACTATATCTTTAGCTGCCTTGGGATCAACAGACTGTTGCAACTTGGGCACCTATTTCCATGCAGGAGGGATGGCTCCAGATTCTTGATTCAGTCCATGACACTATTTCTGCTGCTCCTGCTTTTCCATCTCCTGCTTTCAGAATCAGGTTTCAAAGTACTGAGATCCTTGCAGGAGACTCTTCCTCCACTTGGGGAAGTCCTGGGTATAATCTCCCGTGAGTTGTTGTTGATGTTGCATTTTTTCAAGTTGGTCTTGAGGACATCCTTGAAGTACTTTCTCTGCCCTCCACTTGAGCATATGCCTTGACTGAACTGGGAGAATAAAACTTGCTTTGGGAGTAGAGTTGGACATCTGGATGATATGGCTGGGCCAGTGAAGCTGATATTGGACGAACATTGTCTCTATGCTCATGGCATTTGCTTGCAAAAGGACGCTAATGTTGGTGCATGTGTCTTCCCACTGGATTTGAAGAGCTTCCACAGGCAGAATTGATGGTACATCTTCAACAACTTGAGGTGTCTCCTGTATGTTGTACATGTCACAGCTCCATGCAGGAATCTGGGGATCACAAACGTTTGACAAACCATGAGTTTGGTTTTAGATCTGATGTCGTTATCTTCAAATACTCATTTCCTCAGGTGTCCAAAGGCTATACTTGCACATCTGAAGTGATGTTGGATTTCTCCATTGATGTCATCCTTCCACAAGAGATGGCGTCTTAGGTATGGGAAATAATGTTCTCCAGAGTCTCACCGTGAATCTGAACTGGGGACTGCTCATAAAGAGCTTGTTGATGAAGGACGTTAGTCTCCTGAATATTAAGCATCAGTCCCATTTTCTTGTATGCCGCAGTAAAGATGTCAACAATTGCCAATGTTCTGCTTCTGAGTAAGAACACACTACAGCATCATCAGTGTAGTGGAGCTAGATGGCTGAGGTTGGGGTTCTCTTGGTTTTGGCTCTGAATAAGATGATATTAAACAGCTTACCGTCCATTCAGTAGTTTAGCTCCACTCCAACTGGAAGCTTGCTGGTGGCCAGATATAGCTTCATAGTAAGGAATATTGAGAAGAGTGTTGGAGCAATGATTCAGACTTGCTTAACTCCCATCTTAACCTCAAATAGATCTGTGATAGATCCATTTTGGAGAACCACTGCTCACATGCCATCATGAAGCTGGCAAAGAATAGGTCGTGTCATCCCTAAACTGACGCTGAGCCATAAACCACACCTCTTGATGCCCTAAACCCACACTGAGGTTCCAAAATGAGCTCTTTATCAAGTGGAAGGAAACAGTTAAGGAGGGTTCTTGCAATGACCTTCTCTGTTGTGGATAGCAAGGCGATCCCTCTATAATTTCCAGTCAGACTCATCTCCTTAATTGAAGATTGTCATGATCATGGCTTCCATGAGGTCATCTGGGATTTCCTCATCATTCCAAATCCTTAAGATGAGGACATGGAGCTGTGATGTGAGCTCCTCTCTCCCCTGCTTGAAGATTTCAGTGGGGATTCCATGAGCTCAAGACACCTTGTTATTCTTCTTCTGCTTGATGGCTTTCCTCACCTTGTTAAGGGCTGGAGAGATTCCAAGATCATCTCTGACTGGGCATTGCGGGATGGAGTTGAGAAAACTTTCATTAACAACAGAGCCTCAATTGAGAAGGTCTTCAAAATGCTGCTTCCAAGAGGCATTGATGTCTCCACTTTCCTTGATCAGGTCTCTTCTATCCTTAGGTCTCAAGGAGGGTGGACCCTCAGTGCTCAGACTAAAGATGGCTTTGGTGGCCTTGACAAAACTGCACATATCATGGATGTCAGCAAGATGGTGAATATCCTTCACCTTGTCTTCCCACCATCTATTCTTCATAGCATGGGTCCTTCTTTGGACCTCTACCTTGGCTCGTGGGAGATTTTGTTTTTGCTTGAAGTTTATGTAATTCTTCCAAACACTTTTGATTGATCAACTTTTGGATCTCCTGGTTATTCTCATCAAACCAGTCTTGATGTTTCCTGGTAGAGGATACAACTGTCTTTTCACAGGGGTCAATGCCAGAGGTCTTGAAGGCACCCTAAGTGTTGCCACATCATCCATTGTTGTTGATTGGAATTTGTCATTTTTCATTGAGGCACTGATAGGGCTCCGACTAATGGATGAGGTCTCACTTGAGTCCTTCAACGTTAAACTTCTATCAGCATTGTATCTGCAGCAGTCATCATTTGGGAGAGCAGGTGAGTTGGTGATCATTGCAGCAGTTGTAAGCTCATAGCATAGCTTGGGTTATGTGGACATTTTTGCAATCCTGGACATGAACAATGCTGTAGTTAATCAGATGCCAGTGCTTAGATCACAGGTGTTGCCATGATGTCTTGTGCCTGTTTTTCTAGTGGAACAGGGTGTTGGTGATGGTGAGGTATTGTAAGACTACAAGCTACAAATCCTTCAAACAGTTCTTACTACAGTTGAAATACTCATGGAAGTAAAGCTTTACAAAGTCAAGTCATGAAAAACTAGGGCCCTCACATACCAATTTCACTGAAAGCATTGGGATTTTATATTTGAAGGGATTGCTTGCATGAGGAGGAGGTGTAAGAACTGACCTTTTAAAGCCCATTGAAGTTGATGGAAAATTTCCCAAGGATTTCACAGGCCTTTGTATGATGGCTTCCAAGTGTCAAATGCTACTCACATGAGAAGCCTCGCTGGCTTTGATAGGATTTGGTAAGTACAATAGGATTTATATGATATTACTTATAGTCCAGTTTGAAATATGATGGCCGGAGAGGAGAGATGTGTTATTATCTAAGGACTGTCTTCTGATCTGCCTGAGGGTTAAAAATTCCCTTTAAAGACCTCCACTAAAATAAAGACTTGCTGTTCCTAATGTTATTAAAGGAGAAATAAAGCGGGGAAAATATCCCTTCTGGGCCTCCTTACTTTATCATGAAGGGAAAAGAAGGGCCCAAATTTAATTTAACTTACATCCTGAACATACCGCCATTAACATTTTTGCACCACAGCTTCTCCATCTGTAAATTATAGGAATTATGAATCATACCCTCCATTTTTAATGTGCTGTAAGATCTGTGGCTGGCAACTGTTGTATAAATGATAGAGGGTGATGATGATGGTGATGATGATGATGAGGCAAAGTATGACACCTTAGGTTAAGCCAAATTTGTCCAAAATATAATCTCAAAACATTCTCAGCATTTTTAAGTGTAAATGTAACAAAAACTATAGCTGTAACAGTAGCAATATATATAACACGTAACAATATATATAACACAAAACACATATCAATATAATGTAACACAAAACTATAGCCATGTAAATCAGCCTAGGTTGATTGTAGTATTAGAGATACCTGAAGCCAAGATTCTTGACTGGTGTAAATTCAGGCATCTCTAATGACTACAATCAAGCTAAACCGATTTACATTGGCTATAGTTTTGTCTTATATTATATTGATATGTAATTTATATTTAATGGAAAAGAGCATTAGGTCAGTTAAAAAAAGACTTCCCAGATCCTGGTTTCCCATTCAGTTCCTTGCAACTAAAACCCCTCAAGGATACTTACACAGCTACAAGTCTACACTGTTTATACAGTGATGAAGCTGCTAGAGGAAATGATGCCATGTTGATAGGAAAGCAATATTTAATCTGGATGATCTGAAGTGTAGTTTCCATAAACAGTGAACAAGAGGTGTCCTTTGCATTTTAAACTTTTACATTTCAGGAGTTGTTTGCTATCAAAATATTTCTGTTTACAGTTTCAGTTTAACAGCTAAGTTACTTCCAGGCATGCAAGTTCGTATCTTAAAACTGTTCTTAGCATTTGTACACATATTTCAAAGTCAGGGCTTTCTGGGTAATGAGAAAATAACTACAGTTTGTGTACTAGTAGAGGAAGACAGTCCATGCCTGCAAACCTAAAGCCTACCGGATGGAAAGAGGTATCAACTTTTTCAAGAGTGTTCAGCTCTGAGAAAGAACTGCTTTGGGGTTTGGAGACCTCATGCAGTGTAACTAGGGAGACAGGTAAAAAGAGCACCAGCCCCAGGCACCAACTTTGAGAAAGTGTCAGAATGAAGCCCCCCTCCCCCAGAGCCTTTGCTGCATCTGGAACAGCCCTGTGCCCACTTCCCTGTGGCCATAGGAGATGAGCTGGAGAAACCCTGTGCTGCTTGACTGTAGGAGGTGGGTACTGGGGCACAGCAGAAGCAGACTTTTTTTGCCCAGTCATAGAAGCCAAGCATAAGCAGCCCTGTGTTACCTGGCCATTGGAATCAGGTGCAGGGACAAAGCAGGAGCAGTGGGGGGTGGGGGGGGGGCAGTCTTTGAGTCCCCAGGACAGGTAAGACCTTCCCTATGGCTGGGTGGCACAAGGCTGCTCCAGTCCAGCTTTTAGGGCCAGGCAGTGCAGAGCTGTTTCATATTCAACACAGGAATGCTTTCTACCACTACCCCCACCCTCCAAAATTTTGCCCAGGGCACCAAAATTCATAGCGAGACCTCTGCTCTTGTTAATGTCTGACCAAAGTACTTCTCACAGAAATAGTCCCATATAAATGAAGGGAACTGCATTCTAGCCAGTGGGTAAAGAAATCATCTTCAATGTTAAATCTTGGCAACAGCAGCTGACACTGTCCGTACCAGCGTTCTGTCAATCTCTTTCACACTTCGACATCCTGGTGGAAAAATAAAAAATGTAACATAATTTTAGGGAATGTAGAATAACAGTTTGCATTTTTCCAGTCCCAGTTTTCTCATAAAGGTGGACATGGGTTACTGAGAGGAAGACATTGTTTTCATAGTAAAGGCGTAAAACTAGTACTCAGGAGAATAGCATTCAATTTCTGGCTCTGTCACAGACTTTCCACATAACCACAGGCAAATCCTCTTTGTAGCCTTTGATTCTAGAACACTGTGACAGGGGGCCATCCGGAGGCCAGTTACAGTACTAGCCCACCCACCTGTCTAGGGCAGTCCACCCTGAGTCGCCTACCATGCTTTGTAATAATACCTGATGTAAAATACAAGAGGCTGCCCATTGAAATGCTCCCATGCCTAGAGCGTTATACACGGCTCCAATCTCCCCTTTACTATGTCCCATGCCTTGCAGATGGCATCCAAAATCACTATCACTGTTACTCCCCTAGCCCCATTGCTGGGCCACACTTGGCCTCCAGCCCAAACTTGGCATCAGATGTCCAGAGACTTAACTTGGCCACTTGCCCCCTCACTGGGGCCTCATTCACTCATGTACCCTGGGCTCTATACCTCTCATTAGGCTTCTAGCCCCTTACATTCTACCCCTCACTGGGGCTGTGGAGCCTTATGCCCCTTAGGGCTCAGGCATCTGTCAACATACCTGGACACCACTCTCCTTCCAGCCTCTCACTAGCGCTCACTTGTTCAGGCCTCCCAGTAGGCCTTACTTGTTCAGGCCTTGGGCCTCAGGCCCTCCAGGCCTCCATATTGTTGCCCAAACCTGTTGCTTTTCTCTCAGGGTGTGCTCCCTTAGCCTTTCCCATCCATAGGGTCACCCGCAAGGCAGCGGGGGCTGAGGCTTTCTGGTCCCCCATACTTGCCATTCACTAGGGAGGCACTAGTGTAGAATGTCCTGGGGATTGCCCTGCCACCACAAGCCCTACCACACTATCTGCCCCAGTAGGGTATAGTTTGAGGTCATTCTCCAGAACCATGGCAGGCTTACCTGCCTTGGTCTTTCCTTGCCCCCATGGGCTCCTGGGTGTTCTCCTGGGGCTGCTTACTGCATTGCAACCTCCATCTCAAAGACTGTGCTCAGTCACTGGCCTATCTCTCTTAGACCCCCTTATAGGATACCTCCCCTCAGGAGGCTGGGCTTCAGCCTCTGTCATTGCAGTCTGCATGCTGGCTGACCCCTACCCTCTTTCAGCTATGAATCCCCCCCCACCACAAGGGGATCTTCAGCCCCTTCTAAGCCCTGACCCCACCTCCAGTCCATTCAGGGTGCCAGATGGTTCTCTGCAGCCCTGGCCTTCCCCTTGTGGTGGGCTCCTTCAGCCTTTCTGCCCTGGCTCCCTTACATTGGCTAGTCAAGAGGTCAGAAGGTCAGCCTGGCAGCCGCTGAACTCCCTACTCGAGAGGGGGCATCACCCCCCCCCACCCCTGGCCCCACCACACAAGCATCACTATCACTGTTACTCCCCTAGCCCCATTGCTGGGCCACACTTGGCCTCCAGCCCAAACTTGGCATCAGATGTCCAGAGACTTAACTTGGCCACTTGCCCCCTCACTGGGGCCTCATTCACTCATGTACCCTGGGCTCTATACCTCTCATTAGGCTTCTAGCCCCTTACATTCTACCCCTCACTGGGGCTGTGGAGCCTTATGCCCCTTAGGGCTCAGGCATCTGTCAACATACCTGGACACCACTCTCCTTCCAGCCTCTCACTAGCGCTCACTTGTTCAGGCCTCCCAGTAGGCCTTACTTGTTCAGGCCTTGGGCCTCAGGCCCTCCAGGCCTCCATATTGTTGCCCAAACCTGTTGCTTTTCTCTCAGGGTGTGCTCCCTTAGCCTTTCCCATCCATAGGGTCACCCGCAAGGCAGCGGGGGCTGAGGCTTTCTGGTCCCCCATACTTGCCATTCACTAGGGAGGCACTAGTGTAGAATGTCCTGGGGATTGCCCTGCCACCACAAGCCCTACCACACTATCTGCCCCAGTAGGGTATAGTTTGAGGTCATTCTCCAGAACCATGGCAGGCTTACCTGCCTTGGTCTTTCCTTGCCCCCATGGGCTCCTGGGTGTTCTCCTGGGGCTGCTTACTGCATTGCAACCTCCATCTCAAAGACTGTGCTCAGTCACTGGCCTATCTCTCTTAGACCCCCTTATAGGATACCTCCCCTCAGGAGGCTGGGCTTCAGCCTCTGTCATTGCAGTCTGCATGCTGGCTGACCCCTACCCTCTTTCAGCTATGAATCCCCCCCCACCACAAGGGGATCTTCAGCCCCTTCTAAGCCCTGACCCCACCTCCAGTCCATTCAGGGTGCCAGATGGTTCTCTGCAGCCCTGGCCTTCCCCTTGTGGTGGGCTCCTTCAGCCTTTCTGCCCTGGCTCCCTTACATTGGCTAGTCAAGAGGTCAGAAGGTCAGCCTGGCAGCCGCTGACCTCCCTACTCGAGAGGGGTCATCGCCCCCCCCCACCCTGGGCCCCACCATACAGTCATCACCCCAAGATGGGCTGGCCTAGAGCCCCAGAGATCTTGCATGAGGCCCATTCCTCAACTGGGCTCACCTGAGCCCCAGCCTCAGCCCTACCAGGTCTAATCAGGGGCTTGCCTAGCTGCTGTGCAGGTCCACAGCTCTAAGCCCCTTTCTAGGCTGGACCTTGCTCTCCCTAGGCCCATAACCTTCTCCCTGGGGCTTTGGACCCCACTGGGCCCCTAGGAACTTCTTCCATCCCCATAGTTCCTACCTGGAATCTCCAGATGTTCCTGGGAGCAGAGGAGCTCCAGCTAGGCAATGTTAACTTGGCAGCATCCCTGCAGCAGCTGCCACACACCTCCCCACTTAAAATCCTTCCAGGTAGGGGTAGGGGGTGCATCTTTCTGCTGCTTCCCTTGCAGGCACCTCTGTAGCCTGCAAAAGCCTTCATAGTGGCAAGCACCCCAATAGTTCTCCACCACAAACATACCATTCTGATGACTTAGCCTGATCTTCAGGAAGGGGAATTTCACCATGTGAATTTACTTGATTCCTGTATGGATCCCAAAGCTTGTGCTTGGTCTAGGGTGGATCTTTTAGGAATATATTCAGGCCTCATTCAAAGACTCCTGGTGATGGAGAATTTACTACCCGTCTCTGTGTGGTCTTTCAGTGGTAAATTATGTTCCCCGTTAAATACACACTGCTCCTTTCCACTTAGTTTCTCTGGGACTTGGTCCCTCATCAGAAAAACAGGATTACAGCACTCCCTTCATTGAATTCAACCCTGTTCAGTTCTCTTCCAAATAGTAACTTCAACAGAGCCACACAACTATAGGGGGCAGAAAGTATGCTTCACCTGATAAAGCAAGCTATCCTGATGGCCCAAAGCAGGATTCCTTAGGTCTACCAGGAGCATTTCAAAAGAGAACCTGTGAACCTTTGCTTGCTATGCAGTGCACCATATGCACAGATCCACCATGCCCCCTCCTCTTCCTAAGCCATAGACCATGTCTATTTCTTGGGCTCAAGTCAAGGGATAGGGTTACTGCTACATGGATGCTAAAATGCAGTTCCTGCAAATCTACTGTACTGAGAGAAAGTGAATATGTGTGGCACTTCCTTCTACATGTAAAGACAAAGAAATAATTGTATCCACAGTTCTCAAAATTCCTTTGAGATGAAAGCTGTGATAAAACAGTAAGCAGCAATAGTGATGTCAGGAAGTAAGTTTCTATGTCTCACCAGAAAGGGCCATTGCTAAATGGAGTTCTTCCTTCAGCATTTGAAGAACCTCCTTTGCTCCTTCTTCACCCTAGCAGATTAGAAGACAAAACACTGTAGAAGAATACCTAACTCAAGATTAAACCTTACCTAGCTTTTGAGTGCCTGACATCATTCCTTTAATATGCTTTTATATTACTTTTTGGGAATAATTGATGCATGCGCATTTTTAAAAGGCCAGTGAATTTTGCTGGATTACCTGATAAACCAAGCCCCAGATGATAGGTCTTCCAATGAACACAGCCTTAGCACCAAGAGCTAACGCCTTAAGAATATCTGTGCCTTTTCTTACACCACCATCAAGGAACACCTCCACCTTCCCCACCACAGCCTCCACAATTTCAGGCAACACATCAATCTAGAAAAGCAAGAACAGGAATGTAGCAAGTTCATTATTTGATTCTTGAACAAGCCAGCATATGTAGGACACAGGTTTAAAGATTTTAAGCACATGCACAGTTAAGGTGATTGTGGGACACATGAAACTGAATAATCATGCACATACAAAGATCATATTTTCAGGGTGATTTGCATATGCATGGTATGTAAATTCTTATTCATTTTGAATACAGACCCCACTACAGGAGGTCACTGTACATACACATAACAGAGAGTCCCTATCCTGAAAATTTTACTGTGAGGACCAATGGAAAACTTCCCATTTCTTCATAAACTGATGTTGCAATGAAAGAGAAATTCTTGCTAAAAAAAAAAATCAATTTTTGCAAAGAAAAATTTGGTTTTAATTGAAAACCAAAGCATTTTTATTTTTTCAACCAATATCTAAAACAATGTATGCATGTGTGCCTACATATTTTGTAAATGTTGATGGAATCCTTTTCAAACCCACTCCACTTACTATCTATCTAGCAAGATATATAGGAAGGCAGACAGACAAAAATGATTTCTAACTTATAAATGGGAACTGGGGCAAAGAGATTAAATAATTTGTCCAAAATCCTACAAGACATGTGCAGAAGAAACAGACCACTAGTACTCAGTTCCAGAGCAGTACATACTAACCACAAGACCTTCATTCCTATCATGCCTAAGTATACAAGATAAGCAGGAGACACAGTCATTGGGGAGCCAATTACTAAAGACGCTGAAATTACTCTGCCATAGGAGGACAAAAATGGATACAAATGTATGCCTTCTCAAACACGGATGTAATTCATTCCTTTTTAATGGATAAAAATGACTGGAGGTAGAAAGGAAAGAAGCTTTGAAAGTGCAGTTAGTGGTTAAATTTGGATTCAAATTTTCTTTAACTTTGGCTCTTGATATGAACACCCCTCCCCCCCTCCCTCCAGCTCCTCCCACCCCTTTTGGTTTGGTTTCTTTGCCAAACATGTTCTGGATCTACTTCCATACACAAACCACTCTTTCTACATCCTGACAAACTGCACCAATATAGGAGTGCTGTAATTACTAAGGTATGATGCAAGCCATAATTAAAACATATATTTCTTCAATGTGTAACTAGACACTAAAAATATTAATCAGGTTGGGTTCAAGTCGCATTTTGAGAATGCATCAGATTAAAGCAAATTATTATTTTTTGAAAATAGAAACACTTAAGTGTGTTCCAAGACAACTATTTATATTATGAAAATTGCATTATAAAATATATCCCACTTTTGCTATGAAGAGTACATACAGACATTCAGGGAAGTTAGAGGAAGGTTAGATTGAGTTAAAAATGGCCATCCAATATAAGGTAAGTTGGGAAGGGGGGCTGACAGGAGGGGTGGGGGGGCAAGTAAGGTCCATGGAGGTGGATTGCGGGGGATTGCGGGGCTAGTAGAGTCCACAGGAAAGATCATAGGGCAGGCAGGGTCTGCAGAGGGGTTTGGGGGTATGGGGAGGCTCCCCCCCGCAAACAGGCCAGGGGCAATTTTTATCCCCCTGGCCCCCACCACCCCTAAACAAACAACCCCCACTTCCCCTCTGGAAAATGTACCCTCCATCCCACCTGCCCCTCCCCCCACCTCCAACTTGCTTCAGTTGGCTCCTGGCACTGGCAAATGCCAGTAAAACTGGCACCAGGAGAAGCTTGCAGGATGAGGGAGTTTGGCAAGCTCAGCGGGGGAGGATGCCAACTAGTCCACAAGAGGTACGGTATTGTCCATGTGGGAGAGGGATTAAAAATAGCCCGGTACCATACAGGCAGGGGCCAGTGTCTGGGCTTTCCTAGCCTAGGAGCTATGCTGAGAAGTATACAGAAGTTCAATTAAATTGGTCTTGTCTAACCTAATCTAATTTAAGCTAATGGAGGTAGCAGTAACTTAGATCAGTTCAGCCATTTTAGACTGATCTAAACTTCCTGGAGTTCTATACAGTTCACACCTAGATCCCTAAGTTTAGTCAAAATAAGTGTAAGGTTCAGACCTGGGTGAAATAAGTTAAATCAAGTGGCCATTTTTAATGCCATCTAACCTCCTCCTATCCTCCCCAAATGTCTGTACCTAGCCATGGAGTCCAATGAACAGACCAGATGGTTCTACACAAAGAGCTTTAATGCTTTCTTCTCTGTGCTGAAATAGTAAAAAGAAATAATTTGTAACACTTCATTTTTCAGTAAATTTTCACCTCTATCACAGTTGACCAAACACAATTAGATTTTAAAATTCTTCAATGTACTTAATATTCAAAATTATTTATTAATTTCTTCATAATTTTTTCCTAAGTGTATATCATCTAGATAGACAGATTCATAGATTTCATAGACATTTGGGCTGGAAGGGACCCCGGAGGATCATTGAGTCCAGCCCCCTGCCCCAGGGGCAGGAAGTCAGCAGGGATCATAGGATCCCAGCAAGATAGGCATCCAAATGTGTCTTGAAGGCGTTCAAAGTGGGTGACTGAACTGCCTCCAGCGGCAATGTATTCCAAACCTCGGGGGCTTGGACAGTAAAAAAGGTCTTCCTTATGTCCAGCCTGAATCGATTGCAGCGGAGTTTGTGACCGTTCGATCTTGTCATCCCTTGGGGTGCTCTGGTGAACAGACATTCCCCCAGATCCTGATGAGCACCCCTGATAAACTTATAGGTGGCCACCATATCACCCTTGAGCCTGCACTTTTCCAGGCTGAAGAGTCCCAGGGCTCTCAGCCTCTCATCATAAGGTCTGTTTTCCTGACCTCTGATCATGCACATGGCTCTCCTCTGCACCCTCTCAAGTTTCTCCACATCCTTTTTGAATTGTGGAGACCAAAACTGGACTCAATATTCCAGCTGCAGCCTCTCCAAGGCCGAGTACAACAGGAAAATGACGTCCCGGGATTTGCTTGAGAAACATCTATGGATGCAAGCCAGGGTTTTGCTCACTATTTACTAGCTGCAGCATTACGCTGAAGGCTCATGTTCATCTTGTGGTCAATCATGACCCCCAAGTCCCTTTCGTCTGTAGTGCTAACCAGCGTAGCACTGCCAAGCCTATAAGCATGCTGCAGGTTTTTCCTCCCAAGGTGGAGAACCTTGCATTTTTTTGGTGTTGAACACCATCAGGTTCTCATCCGCCCATTTCCTGAGCCTGTCAAGATCTGCCTGGATCACCCTCCTGTCCTCAGGTGTGGTGGATGCTTTACCCCAGAGTTTGGTGTCGTCAGCAAACTTGACCAGTCCACTTCTGACACCAATGTCCACATCATTGATGAAGATGTTAAACAGTATAGGCCCTAGGATGGAGCCTTGAGGGACCCCACTGGTGACAGTGCACCAAGACGATTGACTTCCATCAACCACCACCCTCTGGGTCCTACTGCAGAGTCAATTCCCCAGACAGCGAATTGTGGTGAGGTTGAGGCCAAGAGGTGATCATGGGATACCAAATCAAAGGCTTTTTTAAAGTCAAGATATACAACATCAATCTCTTCCCCCTTGTCCAGGTGATAGGTCAACTGGTTGTAAAAGGAAATGAGATAGGTCAAGCAAGACCAACCCACAACAAACCCATGCTGGGTATCCCTCAGGATATTGCCTTCAGCTAGTCTGTTAAGGATGGCCTCTTTGATAATCTTTTCTAAGACCTTCCCACGATAGAAGTCAGGCTGATGGGCCAGTAGTTTTCCGGGTCAACTTTCCTCCCTTTCTTGAAGATAGGCATCACATTGGCCTTCTTCCAATCTTCAGGCACTTCACCAGAGCACCAGGAGTTCTCAAAGATCCATGCCGGGGCTGAGCTATGATGCTTGCCAGCTCCTTGAGTACCCTTGGGTGTAAACTGTCAGGGCCGGCTTACTTGGAGGTATCCAGCCTGTCAAGGTATTCCTTCATGATGTCAGCTTTGATGGAGGGTAAGGAATCTCCCTCACCCAGACCTCCCTGACCCACAGTGGGCAAGGGCATCCTGATAGATAGATAGATAGATAGATAGATAGATATGGTTTGATTAGGGGTGACTCTGCCTTGAGCAGGGAGCTGGACTACATGAACTTGTGAGGTCCCTTCCAGCCCTAATTTCCTAAGTTTTCAGAAGTACCTGCATGATTTAGGAACCTAAGTCCCATTTCCAAGAGAGAGATTTTCAAACGTGTCTTGTGATTTTGGATTCATAAAAAAAGGCTTTGGGCATGCTCCAGGAGTGGGAAGTGGGCACCAAGAGCTGCTTTAATTAAAGTGTCCTGAGCACCTCATGTATCAGCATCCCCGCACTTCAAAATAGTGGCAGGGGCACTTTATCTAAAGCTCACTGAACGAGCTTCAGAAAAAGCATCCCCGCCACCATTTTGAAGCACATACATGAGACAGAGGCTGGCTGGAGCATGGTAACTACTATGCTCTGACAGACTCAATTAATTGAGTCTGCTCTGACGTGCTGTAATTACAGCACATCGTAGCAGCCTCCGGGCTTGTGTACAGGCACCTTTTGTTTTCAGAAAGTGCTAAACAGCTTTTGAGAGTCAGGCCCTTTTCAAATTTGACACCTGGAAACTGAAGCAACCAAAATTACTAAACACAGGCCATGTACATGAAATGCTACTGTGCAATAGTGAACTGTGACATGACGCTACCGCACGTTAGCGTCACAAATAAAAACATGCGGGACATATAGTTATTTAGTACTCAGTTATGCAAGTGCTAAATGACCATGTAGTAACAACTGTGCAGTCCGCCACTCATGTAGACATGGCCACAGTTGAAGAGCTTGGCTTATGTCACTTTTGTAAATGGGAATCATGCACAAAAGTAATTGAGGAACTCTTGAAAATGTTGCTGGTATTTGCTGATATCAGCTTCTACAGATAAACTAGGTACCATGAACTAATAAACCTAAGTCACATGGTATTGTTTCTTCCCCACTGGAGAGATTTATGAGCTGAGCTACATGGAACAAATTTTGAATTTTACAGTCAGATATATAATGAGAAAAGTGCTTTCCACAAATAGACATGTAAGGCAATAAAGCCATTTTGACTGAATGTTTGCAAAAAGCAAATACCCTAAGGTCATAGTCAGAATTGCATTTAATTTAGGATTCAAACAAATATTCATAGAAACACTTTCTCACTATTTGTTCAGCTCCAGTTACTGAAATTAGCTGGTTGGAACAGGTGCTGTGTTCTGGTTACAGTCTTACCTGATTTGCATAAAGGTTGCTCTTCCTTACCTATAAGGGTAAGCCTCCTAGTGGGCCACCACTGCAGAATACCTTGCCACCAGCCCTTCCAATCACCAGTACTCCGTAGTCTGCCTGAGACACATGGCTAGGCTGGAGCCCAACACGACATGATTCTTCACTGGGTTTAACATCAAGGAAGTCAGTTGTAATCATAACTTGGCTCCATATTCTAACTAGTTTTGGGTTTTTTTCTGGAATACTAGCCAGTGTTATTGACAATGAGCTGGTCTGTTAACACCAGCAGGATCTGCAGGAAGGATGAAAGGTGAAAATTGGCAGGACTTCTAGTGAAAAAGAAAATGAAAAGGCTCATACCGGAAGGCTTTGGGGAAGGAAGGGATATTCCAGAGCAAATCTATTAAAGTAGAGCAGATCAAAGGTTTTCACGGAAAATAAGTGTTGATGACAAATAGTCTAGTCTTTTATTAGAACTGAAAATTATCCTAATTTTTTTTTATTTTGAAGTTCTTCATTAAAAACGGACATTTCAAAAAAAGTTATTAATTTGCATGACCAGAAGCCAGTGACCAAGGCATGCTCAGCAACAACCCTGCCCAAGAGCAACTAGGATGCAGCAGATGCATACCCAGTGGGTCCTGGGCAAGTTTCACAGCCTGTGGCTGAGCCTCCTTGCTGCCTTGGATATGACATTAGCAGAAACTAAACTAGCTCAAGTATGTCTACATTAGCTTCAGTCAGTGACACCCTAAACTGCAGCATAGAGTCATAGAAGATCACTACAGACCATGTCTCATGAGCAGAGGAGAGAAGGAAGGAGTTTGCTACAGCTCAGTTCTCAAGGAAAAGAGAACTCACTGCCAACAGCAAGTGGAGAGATTGGTGTTAATCTAGCTTCAGTTAGCTTGTCTCATCACAGTTCACCCAGCCAACACCACCACCTTCATTATTATATGTGACCCTGTCATACTCTTGATTATGGAATCTGTTTCCATAAGTCACTGGGCCATCTGGTCATGCGAGGTAAGGTGTGGAGGGTGTGAGCAACAGCTCCCTGTACAACCCAAACTTTCAATTATCCATAGGATCTTGAATGCCCAGGGCTATCCTTACTGCTTTTACTAAGCTTTTAAATGATCTAACCTGAAACAGCTCCTTTAGATGACTTTACCAGGCCCTACAGCCAGGGCAGGATGCCCAGGTAGTCAGAAGAGGCAGCCCACGTGTAAATCCTTCTGTGGTTTTCTGTTTGATTTCTTAGAAGAAAGAAATCCACACACTACACTCACCCTCACCAGTGAGAGGTGAGGGTTGCCTGGGAAAGCATGCAGGGATGTTCTGATTGCGTCAGAAGAAACTGGTCACTGTAGTTTAAAAAATACGGTGCACACATTTATACAGTCCCCTCCAGTAAACACATGTGCAAATAAAAAAAAAAGAAGCCAAAGATGCAATTAAATATTAATAAACAGATTTCTGAGAAACATTACTAAGTGGTTTCCTTCAATACTCACAGTTGCAGGCACTCCATCCAGTTGGCGTGCACCATGGTTTGACACAAGGATCCCATTTACACCATGCTTCACAGCTTCTTTAGCATCATCAGCTGCAAGAAACAATACTGGGCCTTTCAGGAATTGAAGATAATTAGGGCTGTCATTGCAGTAATTGTCACATCTGTGAAAATGTTCTCAGAGAATGAAATTCTATTCAGGACTTTGGCTTTTAAGAAGTGGTGGCTTGCCACAGAGTGTATAGAGTTAGTCATGGCCCCCATCTAAATAAAAGTTCATGTTGTTTCACCTGAATCATAGAAAAATATGGCTGGAAGCCGTCTCAGGAGATCATTCTGTCCAATCTCCTGCTCCAGGCAGAATTGTCCCTGTCTAAACCATTCCAGCCAATTATCTAACTCAGTGGTTTGCAAACTTCTTAGTCATGGAACCCTTTCACATCACTTCTTCCACGGGCCCCTACCCCCATCCTAAAGATTGCCATGGAGCCTGGGGACCCAGACTGGCCATGGCAGTGTACTGCCTCCCTGCCTCCTCTGCCATTACTCCCAATTTCTTTGCAGAACCACTGGTAACAACATATTGCAGAACCCCAAGGTTCCATGAAACACAGCTTGAAAACCATTAACCTTCTCTTAAAAATTTCAAAGGATAGAGATTTTACCACCTCTCTAGGATATCAGTTCCAAGACCTAATCCCCCTCATAGTTGGAAGTTCTTTGTAATATCCAACCTGAATTGCCCTTCATGTGAGTCCACTATACTCCTTGTCCTGTTGGTATTTGAAGGCCTTTATCCAATCTCTCCTCAGATCTCTCTTCTCCATAAACATTGGAAAGGATAAACTTATAGCTTAATTTGATCAGTTATTGGCCTCCTCTGACTGCCAGCCTGCCTTTTCCTCACTCTGATCTCCAATTTGCCATCAACAAGAAATCTTACTGCTGCGTGATGTAATATAGGCCAAAAGTATTAGTATGATTACAGTTATCATCTACACTTAATGTAAGAATTTTGCTATGTTCAGTTGGCTTTGAATTTATTACCAATCCTGCCAGAAGAAAAATAAATCCTTCTCTCACTTGGACACAAGCAGTCTCTGGGCCTCTCTACCCAGTGGATTGAACAAGCCCTATTGTTCCCATTCTGGGTGATTACAAGTTCAGACAAATGAATGCCAGTCTGGGAACTCTGATAAAATAATTTAAAAAGGAGTATTTTAAGAGGTTTGGTTGCAATATTTAAAATAGGATATTAAGAGCCCTCAGAAGGCAGGATATTTAAAATAGGATACTAAGAGCCCTCAGAATTGACTTCATGGCTCATTCTAATCTACCTGATTCCTTCTAAACTCTAACCTCCTGGTGGTTAGATCACTAGATTGGGGCTTAAAACAGAATTCACTGAGGCATGTCCAATTCAGCTGCTAAAGGGCCTGCCTCTAGGCCTGCCAAGAAATGCTCCAACCTTGACAATGCTGAGCAGCTTTGCACCAATCACATATAAGTTCTTGGAGGATTCATAAACTGGGCATTCCTCCACCTATCTCCAGTACTGGAACACGGGGTGGGCAAGCAGGGCACATGCCCCAGACATTGCTTAGGAGAGAAGGCACACCTCACCCTCATATTCCCCCACTTACCTTGTATTTCCAAGCTGCACATTGCAGTGGCTCAGGCAATATATGTCATGGAGTGCATCGATCTTAGTTTTGTAGAGCAGCAGTACAGTTCACTGCTGCTGGGGGGCAGAAATTGACCCCAATTTTGCTACCAAGATCAGCATGGGTTTCAGCAGCAAAAAATGGGGTGAAAGTTCCTCCCAGTGGTAGTGAAGTCCACTGCTCCCATAGAGAACTGCAGTTCCCAGGACACCTTGCTCTCCATGACACATACCGCCTGGCTGCTGCTTGCTAGTGATGGGAGGGGTGAGAGAGGGCTGTCCCAGATACATTCTTTCCCTGTCACACCCCCACCTATCTGGCCTACAGGATGTGAACCATTATCTCAGAACATTCCTTCTAGATCAGACCCCACACAAAAGACAGTGCAACTCCTCCTTATCCAAGAGGTCAGCAGCTAGAACACTCCTCCAGGATGTGGGAGAAATGGGTTCAGTTCCCACCCTCAGAGAATGTGCCTCAGCCACCATTTACAAAACTGTTCAGGGAAGAGTACTCTCAGCCCCTCCTGGTGAAGCTGTTCCACTCTCCATGGAATAATTAAATATTTACTGGGCTGGAGAGACCATGTGCCACTCTAGCCCAGTGGCTAGGACAGTTACCTGCTAAAGGGAATCCTGGCTTTCAAACTCTGTCCCACTGAACGTTTCAATATTGTGCAACTGTGCATGTCTGCAGGGGATCCTTTCAGGTGACTAATCTGTGCTGCTATTAATACCCAGGCTATCTAGGATAAAGCTGGATTGTGTGTGCCAGTTTCAGCTGTAGTCACCACCTCTTCAATGCAGCCTAGACATAGGTCTTGTGTACACTAGGCAACTTCTGCCACTGGAAGTGCTGTTGGTAGAACACATGTATGCCTGGGTGGCTGCTGCTGTCTCCACTTCATCAGTGCAAAGGACACCCTGGGGAGGCACAGCTTTTACAGGGGTCACAGGAGGTGCATTCATGTCGATGTGCATCTTGTGCTATCTGCTGGGTGGTGGTGGTGGAAGTTTTCTGTCAGTCAGAGAGCTACCAGGTCATAGTCTGAGATCAACAGCATTGCACTGGAGGAGAGACAGCAAAAGCATCATTGGACTCTCTGTCTTCTCTTCTCTGCCTGTATCATGGGAGTAATGATAACCATTACTTACCCTGCAGGAGCTATGTGAATCTTTCCTAACCAAAGTGATGGTTGTGTCACTGTCATTAATGGATTTACCCTGGCTTCTGGGAAGATATTCCCACTTTTCATCAGAGTGAATGAGATAAACATCACATTCGTTAAGTGCTACACCCTGCAAATGTTTCCTAACCCAAAAGTGTCACTCCATAAAAAAAAATAAATTTAAATCTCTCTTTCCCCACTGCTTTGTGTGATGGGTGCATAGGGTATAATATTGTAGGATCACACCCTCCTAGGGCCCAATCCTGAAAGTCAACTAGTATATCCAAGCCAGGATGACTGCAAACCTCAGTCGGCACCTTCAAAGCAAAATGCAAAACTGTTTTCATAATACAGACCAATCCCTGCTGACCCAGAGGAGGAGAGAACACACGTATGGTTCTGAGTACACTTCCTAATCTCAAGAGATGCTCTCATAGTACAATGAAGACCTTGTGAGATGGGTGCGTGAGATGAGTGCATGAGCTTGAGAGATCCAACATGACAGAGACAGTCTTCAGCCCCCATTGAACTCAACTGCAATTGAAGGGCATTTAGCACCTACGAAATGATGACTTCCGCTTCACAAACTCTCTTCATTTGACTGACTTTAGCCTTACTCCAGTATGCCATCCCTATTCAGCAACACACTGAAGCGTTGAATCTAATGACAATTAATTACTGTATTTTCTCACGTACTACACACCCCCACGTAAGAAATGCACCTTATTTTTGGAAGGCAGAAGATAAAAAGAAAGATTTTTCCAGAATCATGGCTGACTGCCTGCAGCCACTCACTTGTCCTCAACCAGCTCAATGACTTTGTCAGGCACAAGTACAGTGTTAACCCTCTCACAGATGCTAAGGAATTAGTAGCAAGTTTTGTCTGCCCAGCCAAAAACTACTGCCAATGTCTTAGCAGCTGTAAAAGTGTTAAAATTAGATTCTACTCCTGCTGTTTGCTGGGCCAGAGATAAGTAGCAGCCATTTTGGAGGTCACTAGAGTACAGTGTCTCCATATTTCCATTCCATCAGAGAAAAATCAGCTTCCCCACTTAAGACTGGGTTATGACAGTATTTTGAAAAACAGAAAAGCAAAATTATGCCCTCTCTGTATAGTCCTTGTACTTACTTATGTGGACAGATGCTCACCATTTATTTGTGGGGGGAAATCAGCACAAATAAAGCAACATCAAAGGTATTATTGGTATGGATTCGAATAAATGAAGTCTCATCTACTCTCATTAGAAGGTACAGCATAGCTTTCACGTCTGTGAACCTCACCTCGGAGGATGCCTTTAGCCACAATGGGTAGTGAAGTCAGTCCTCTCAGCCATTTAACATCCTTCCACTGGATGGATGGGTCAATGGCCTGTGCCACATACACAGCCAGACCACTGTTTTCTCCATAGCCTTTTTCAGAGGAAAAAGCCAAATCATTGGTTTCAAAATTTTTCATTCTAAAGTTGCAAAGAAGGGAAAGGAAAATTAACCTGAAAAATGAGCAGCATTAAAAATGCCCTCCATAAAGTACCAGCCCTGTCACAAGTTCCATGCCAGTAGCCCCCCTCACCTTGCAACTGTGCAGATCTTACAGCAGATTTGGGGCTTTATATTACACAGAAAAAGCAAGGGTACACAACCTAATATTTACAGCAAACTCACCAACTTCCTAGGCCACTTTCAGACTGTGGGGCTCCTTGTAGGCTGGATCCAGATGTGGCAGCAGTATGGTGAGCTGCTAACAGCAGTAGGGCAAGCAGCGGTAGCAGCTACAGGGGTTAATGCAGCCATCATTCACCTCTCACCCCCTGACATATGTCTCTAGCAAGGCTTCATGCCCCAGATTCCCCTATTTATCCCACCCCTGAATTCTCAACTCTTCTGGGAGCCCTGCAGGCCAGAAAACAGAGATTCATGGGCCAGATCCACCCAGGGCCATACTTTCGATTCCCTTGATTTACAATAATATTCAGTATTCAAAAACAAAACACATGGTCAGTCATGCATCTTGTAACTTGAAACAAAGGGATCCAAACTATTCTCTTTGGAGTCAGTAACAACCCTTTCCTCACCTGCAAGAGAACTAAGATCTGGCCCAAGTCCAAAGACTGAATCAGTATCAGAATCAGGAATTGAAGACATAAAGAATAAAGATATTCCATTGGTTATGGACCTATCTTAGGACTGCAATTCAAATGCCTGCTCTGCTACCGACTCCCTGTATAGTCTTAGACAATACCCTCTGTGCCTCAGTTCTCCATCTATGAAAAAGGGAGCAAGAACATTCCTTGCCTTCTGAGGATAAAGGAAAAATGCATTTCAGACTGTGAGGAAATCAGACATTATCATGGTTGAAGGTAGGTATGCATCAAAGACAGACAGATCCTTCTTCTCCTTCACCAGACCTGATCCTTTAACTCATAATCCAGAGCCCACTGATGTCAGTGTGAGAACCCTGAACTCATTGACATAAGTAATAAAACTCCTTTTGACTTTAATGCAGCCAGGCTTTCACCCATGGATCCAGCCTGTAGCTGTCTCCTGATTCATCCATGAACATGCCTGGTGTTAGCATGAAGCCAGAAGAATATAAAGAAAATTCACTCTGATACAACTTCCACAGGCCAGTTCACAGGTTTATCTCCTCACAGAAATTCACAAAAGACTCATCAACCTTAGCAGCAACTAATAGTTAGGATTTCTACTCCAACTGCCCTGTTTTCACTTGTACATGCGTTTCTGAATGGTTTATCTTTCAGACTGAAATTTTCCTCCTTGGTCACTGCCTGAAGGTGAATATTATTGGAAAGTTCAAATAAGTGAAGGTTCAGATATTTTCTGAGCAAAATGAAGAGGGATGGGAGGTGCACACGAACCCTGTGAGTTTTGTTAAGTTCTATGTGTTGCATAGGGGTCTATAAGGGCTCACAAACCCTTGAAAATTAAATTTGACCAACAGAATTAACAAAACTAGATGACATGGATTCTTTATAAAATATAAAACAAATTAAAAATTGCAGACATATTATATGTATTCTGGTAGCATCTTGACACTCCCCAGCTGGCCCATATCATGAAAGGTGTTGTATCTATACAAACTAAGAACCAGTCCCTGTCTTAAAGGTTGTAGAGTGCTAATAGAGAAAGTGAGAGAAGAAAACATATGATGGATAGGCAAAATGGCTTGCCCAAAGTCATATAGCAGGTCAGTAACAGAACCGTGATTAGAAATCAGGTCACATGTGCACCAAGTTACAGATCTAGCCATTGGCCAGCTCTGCTTCTTCAAAGTGTTGCTTATTCTGTGATAGCATGGCATTTCATTTTGCATTTGTGAAAAGACTGGGGAACTTTCATGTGAAAAAAAATGGTTGGTTTTACTTCTGCATCCAGATCAGGAACTGGCTGAGTTTGGCATAGGTTTAGACCTTTGCTCTGCTGTTCTAATCATAGCATTCAGAGAAAATGAGGAAGGAGCTGCCCGCATGCTCACTCCCCTGGTAGGCAAGATCCAGCTTCTCAGCTGTTGGTTTGTGGGGAGGCAGGGTGGATAGGAAAAAACAGGCCCATGGATAAGATTATATAAATAACTGTTGTTTTTCTTGGACTCTGAAATGCAGATCAACACTTGAATGAATGTTGCCTTACATAAATTTCTGCGCACAATGGCACCTTGTTGTTACTCTGAAACTTTGTTGAAAGTCTGAAGCCAAGAAAAAGTTATCACATAACTTAAGAGAGTACCACACTGGAGAATTTCACCTATGACTCTGAAACGAAAAAACAACATGAATGCCATTTCATAAAAAAATCTCAAGTATTCTATTTACATATTACTCCAGTATTAGAATTTTACATGGTTCATTCCATTAAAAGCAGATTTTCCTCAAGGTACTCCTGTGATTAGATTTCACAGTCCCAGAAATGTTCTACCAGCTCTAAGTGCATGGAGGTTCAAAGTGTTTCATAAGAAGCAAATGATAAATCAAGCAGGCAGAGATGTAAGAAAAGGATGGTTAGGGTGCACATTGAGTTACCACTGTTTCATGATGAGCACCTAATATTTAAGAGGTAGCAGTCCAAACAGCATGCATGACTGAGCCCCCTTGTCTACACGATGAACCAGGATAACTCCT
The DNA here is from genome assembly GCF_000455745.1 of Alligator sinensis. Classification (NCBI taxonomy): domain Eukaryota; kingdom Metazoa; phylum Chordata; order Crocodylia; family Alligatoridae; genus Alligator; species Alligator sinensis. The sequence goes on from NW_005841836.1 coordinate 5,401,227, forward strand.
GGAATAAATCTCAGTTTCTTCAACCCAAATCATCCCTGATTACACAAGATGGTGAACAAGCCAGATTAAGTATCAAGCTACTGGACGCTTATTTAACCAATTCTAAATTACAAACAAGTGAAGTTAATGGACCTATGCCAATTTGTACCGGCTGAGGTCCTGACCCCTTGTCAAATTAGTGTTAGTGTTAGAGACACATGTAGAATATTCTTGGAAACATGCATTTAGATACTTGAGCCCTGGGATAAAGGCGACCTGAAATGATTGCTGGAGTAACTCAGGAGGCTGCAGCTGTAGTGTATCATAGACTATAAAGGTTCTAAAATGAGGTGCAAGAATGGAAATAGGAGCATATAGAAGGGCAGAGAGAGGTAGACTTATGTTCAGCGAAATCTCAAGTCAAAGCTGTTGGAAATGTGGTACTATGCTTGGCAGAGAGGCACTTGGTGACCTTCCTGAGGGACAGATATGTCCCTTTTCCCATAATGTCTCCATTTCTCATAAGGGGAAATGGAAACATGGGGCATAACCCAGGCAGAGATGGCCTCAAAGGACTGTTTAACCAGAAAGTATGTCCCAGTAGGACTGGAAAATATGAGACACTTACATCAATGCAGTTGTTGGAGTAATGGCAAGAGAAGTTATGCTACACTGTGATTTTCATGTAACTCGTGAAGAAGCTGACACTTCAGTCTTTTTATGCATGTATATTAATGCAGTGCCTCTCTGTTAGATATTGCTCAGAATTCTTAATAAATGGTAATTATCTTCTATGATGCAAAGCACTCTTCTATTTTATAGAAGTGCAGGGAAATATGACCCTGCCTAAACGGGCTCATCCTTGAATCACATGGCATCTGAATGAGTATGAAAGAGGAATCAGTGTCTGTCACTTGATTCTGCATATTCACTCTCAAAGCAGAGTGGAGGTGACAGCTTTAATCAGTGCAAAACACCACACAGTACTAAAGCCTAGAGGGGACAGAGTCTATTCCACCTACTAGGGATGAAAGTGGACTTAGGCAACTACGTGCAGTTCTATTCTAGTCTGTTCAAGTCCTTGTTTGTGCAAAAGGTGTGCAAGTCCTCCTCCTCGTTGCTGTTTTGTGATTCAGTCTTAAGGGTCAAATAAATACAAAAGTAGATGTATTCATGGATTTCACGAATAAAATGAAACAGAATAGCGCTTAGGTGCTTAAGTCTACTTAGTGCTCAAGAGATGAAACAGTTTGGGTTATGGTTGCCAATGGATGGCTCCACCTACAGAATGAGTCCCGAGATACACAAATACATCACACAGATGAATGCCTTCATAAAGAAAAACTACTTACACAAATGTACTCAAACAAATAAACCCCTTCAGCTTCTCTCTCATACTGACAGCTTCATTCAGCCCAGCTACTGTACACACTGTCTTCTTCTTTATCACTACACTCAGCTAAGAAAGCCCAGCAGCCCCATGAAAGGGGGTTGTTCTCAAGCAGGCTCCTATAGCTGGCAAGGGCAAGGGAAGCATTGCAGAGGGAGCTTGCTCAACTCCTGGCATGGTAAATGGAAAAGAGGCATTTGTAATCGAGAAAAATGTCCTCCTCTCAGCAGGAGGAAACAGCCCAACAACAACAAACAACATTGCAGAGGGAGGCGAGGAGCATGCCCAAGGCGAATACGCCCTTTCCGGAGCAGCAGCCTGGTCAGTACCTGAGGTAAGGGGGGAGCTGGAACCTGTTGCGTACATCATCAAAGCGTTTGCCAAGGAGCGGCGTGTCCACGGTCACAAAGATTCCTTTGTAGCCTGCTTTCTCTGCTCGCTGCACAAGTGCTTTAGTGACCTCCCGGTCTTTGTAAATATAAAGCTGCAGCCAGCGAAGGCCATCAGGAGCTGCTTCTGCAACTTCTTCAATGGAGGAGGTGGCCCAGGAGCTCAGCATCATCCCTGTCCCCATTGATCTGCAGGCTGAGAAACACAAGTTAGATTAGTATCTATTTGTACTATGCTGGACTCCTTTCAATCACTCTGGATGCATTTACACGTGCAATCAATGCTGTTTGGCTTTACTGCACAGTATTTACATATTTACTGCATAGTAGACTAATTTACTGACCAGTAAGCACCTGCACGTGTAGCCAGTGACACTTTACTGCACAGTTGATTAGTCTACTGTGCATTAAAGTATCATTTGTAGACATGGTTTCCATGTGGCAGGAGTAAATGGATGGCCTGGTTACAAAGAGTCTTCTTTTGGCATACAAGTGAGCTTTCAGTCTTTGAAGGAATGCACAATGTTACTTCTGTTACACACTCCAAGAGAAGCTGTGGCAGGGAACAGAGCTTGCCCTCTGGTTTATTCTTTGTATTGGGAAGCAATTCCTAGTATAGAGTGTACCCTATGTTGGTGTAGGGGCTCAAGGAAGGAATTGGTTGCACATGTTTGTGATGTTCTCTCTTCATGTCCAGATCCACATAGTTTCAGTTAAGGAAGAGACACTTAGGATATGCCCAGACTTCTCATTGCTCACTTTTCCTTGAAGGGAAAGAAGGCAATTTGCAAAGCCTCAGAATCCAGCTACCAGCTGCCAGAAAGACTGACACCAATGCCAGAAACAAAGCATGAGTGCCAAACAAAAAGGACATACACACGCATGCAGCCATAATTAACAGGGGCCTGTGCACAATATGTAGAGCCCTTTTAAAGGAGATATGTCAAAGGTTTATGTTTGAGGAGACTCTCTCTCAAACTGTGACCTTTGGACCCTCAGAGATACTTGAAGCATGTATTACTGAAGTGTCAGTCAAAAGGTTTTGGTTCCTCTTTGTTTTCATCTGCTAAATGTCATTAAATAACCTACAAGTATTTTTCTACTCATATTTTTCTAAGTAAGCAGTTCCTGTTGTTCCCACAGAGTGTTTTGAGGTGTAGGAAGTAGAAGGAAAACCATGGTCCACAACACTGTCTTACTACTTAGCCACTCTCCACATTATGAAGTTTAAATACTGCTTGAGGAAATGCTGTTCAATATATTTGGTGTTTTCATTGATGAAAATTTGGGCCTCAGCTTCCTGCTTGTAAAAGGATACATAGTATCCCTCATGGGTGACTGGTGCCACCTTAGTTAGGGGGGGCACATGCCCCCCCAGCCACCAGTCAGTGACAGGGGTGGGGTTCCCCCATGGCCAATCTCACCAACCGGGGGGGAGGGGGGGAGGTCCACAGCTGATCGCACTGACTGGGAAGTGGCCACGGCACTTCATCCTGTGCTCCCAGGGTGGGCACCAGTGCTCCCGCCTGCCCACCTTGCCCATTGCCTAAGCAGGGACTGCTGCCTGTCAGGCCCTGAGTCTGAACATTTATAATGTGAAATTTTATCAACCAGAGATTAATCTAAAGCTACAAATCTTGTCTTTGGTTGAACTATTGCCCTAGTGCCAAAAGGTTCTAATTGAAATCAGGCTTTCACTGTGATAGGTGCTGTACATACACCTAGTATCCTGTGAGCTATATTTCACTACCTTTTCATAGGACAGAGCCTTTCTCCCTTACACTTAAAAATCTCCTGGGTGAAATCAGCCATGTGCAGTGGGGTAGGTAAGGACTGGGCATCATTTAAAATCTCAAAATAGGGACAGAAGGGCTAAAAGCAAGGTTCTGTGCTGGCTATATCCACAAGGGAGAATCTACCCAAGCAGCTTAACAAACCAGCTAACCTCATGCCATTATATTTTATGAATCTAACACTTATTCTTTTCAGAGTGATCTATCACTTAATGTAAAATAAAGGAAAACATGCTGTAAAATTCAAAAATATTACATAGAGCCTTATTTTTCTTGGTCTACCACATTCTGCATATTTTTCATGTAAATGGACTTCTATATAAAACCTCATCTCTATACCATCCAGACCCTAAAAAGTGGTCTTTATGACAAGGTTTTATTAAATAACGATTACAAATCTCTCAAAGTGGAAACTTATGAACAGTTTATTCAAACAAATTGGTTACACCCTCCCCTCAACCACCAGGCAGTTTTCAATCAGTGGAAACAAGTGTGCTTTGGTCTTCTATCTTTCAAGTTTCGCTACTTCACAAAAATGAGACAGAGAGAGCCATAAATTACCCAATCCATAGATTCCAGGAAGCAAGTAGACATCACATAGGCATTTATAATGTATCAGAACCTGCTTAGCCCTTTCTGCTTATATTTTTCTTTTGCTTAAAAATACTATTCATTCAGTAGAAAAATGACAATTATGCAAAATGAATCATAACAGATGCATCTCTTGCATTTACCTGGTCCTAATGAGAAAAGTGACATGCAATTTATTTTAACTTTCCTGCCTACTCAAGAGAGGGTGAATTACAAACCATTTGTTTGGTAAGTGTTGCTTCTCTTTTTGTTCACAAATTATCAGCAAGCAGACAGCAATTTTCTTAAATGGATCTGTTCCTTGAAATTATCTTCTAAATAATCCTCAACTCGATTATTCAAAAGTATTAAAAAATCAAGTCAGCTTGACATAGAATAAGGCATATTTTTTGTCACTTGATTGGATTATTTTTAATGTCTAGTTGTGTGGAGGAACTCTCATGTTTTAAATTCACTTTCTGTAAATATGAGCTTGAAATTTACTATTTCAACTAGTAGTCCCTACCATTGAACTACCTGGGCATGTCCAAACGAGTGGGCACAGACATTTCCCTGGGGACAAATGGCAGCGGCACAACTATGTACACGCATACTCTGGTGCACAACAAGTTGCCCCAGGTCGGGTAGGGGAGACTGAGCCCAGCACCTGGACTGGTCCCAGCGGTTTGGGGTCCTGTGTTCCTCCCAGGGCTCCAGCAGCAGCAATCCGTGTGCATAGAGCCAGGCTGACAGCTGATGTGTGGCTCTAGCTGGCCAGGCTCCAGTTTCAGGTGGCACACACTGCCACCCTGTGCATTGTCTCACTTTTTTCTGCTTGGATTCCCCCCCCTCAAAAAAACCCCAAACCTGCCATGCTGCAAATTAGCAGTGTGGCAAATGCCTGCATGTCCAGTGTGTGTGGTTTGTGCCATCGGAGACGGGTCTGCAGTGCCGCAAACTACAAGTTTGCACTCATTTGGATGCACCCTGAATGCGGTATTTGAGGAATAAATATCTGTATAGCACTGCTGTTTTCGTATGGTCTAAATCAAGATATGACTTGGTAAAATTCATCTAGATTGACTTAAAAGCCCTAGTTGAGTTCACACCATTGGCAAATCCAAGAAAAATCTTTCACACAAACTAGCCAATCCAAGAGGGAGTTTCTCAGAAATCATAAGCTTTTTCAAGATAGAAAGCATCCAGATCTAGCAAAGCACTGATGCATATTAAATCCTGCTAAAATTACTGGGATCACTCATATATCTCAATTGTATAAAAGTAGGATTTCCAAAACTGCCTGTGAATGTTGCACACTTAAGTCCAATTTAAATCAATGGAACTCGGGAGTCCAACTCAATTAGGTCCTTTTTTAAAATCCCACTAAATCAAGTCCTTTAAGTGTTGACAACTCAGAAGCCTGAAACCAGATCATGGCAGAAAATATCTATATTTCATTTCACAGTGGTTTCACTGTTCTCTGTTATACCTGCACAAGCCCAGAAATACAAGTACAATTGCAATTTTGTAATGAGAATGGATGTTGTGCATTTTCTGAAACCTGTACCAGATTCTAAAGAAAGGAAAGAAAGAAAAGGAAAAAGAAAATCAGTAGTATATATGGAGAGGGACTGCAAAGAAAATGCTTACATATGGATCTAGATTTAGGTTTAAGTTAGACATTGAATTCAAGGTTAAATCAGGGCTCACCATGCCAAAACAGATTACACAGTACTGAATTCTCACAGGTCATGCAACATTTATATCTCATGGGTACTACACCTGGAAAATTAACCATTTCTGGTTATGACTGAGATCCAAAATCTAAACTATAGGAATGTGTTTTGGATTCTCAGAGGCAAGCGTGAAGCACACACATGCAACACGCACACACAAAGCTGTTCAGATTTAGGCTCCAGGTTTAACTGAATGGATGTATAAGTGAATGCACTTTTACATATTTCAACCATTTTATAAACTTTAAACAACACAATTTTTACATTTTCAAAATGTGTGATGCTTTTAGCTGCCCTAAAAGAACTTCAGACCTTTCAACTATTGATGGCAGGAAGTGTGAAAAGAACTGACAAATATTTAAAGCGGTATATTTTTCTCTTTTGAGTCCTCACAGCTACCATTAATGTTCATAGGAATTACCTCCATCAGACTAGAGAATAGGCTATGAGATCCTATTCCAATATGATCTGAATGGCCAGAAAAGCCTAACACTTCAGAATAGGTATTCACTGAAACATCTTAATGACACTATATCTTGAATCTTGGCTTATACTAGGCATTAGTTTTTATTTGCCTTATTATGCAAAGTACTATTGGATTCATGCTAGGGACATTCTGGTTACAGCAAGGGAACAGTGGGAGAATATAAACATTAGATTATTTGTGTTAATCTCCCCTCTCACACTCCTCATTGACTTGGTATGCATTTCATCTTCTCTCTTAGGCTTTGATCCTGCACTGGCTGGCACCTGTTCATACACTATGAAGGCTCCCATAAGAGTCAACGGGGCTGCTAAAAGGAAACCAAGTTTTCCATGAGCAAACATCTTTTCAAGATCAGGGTCACAGACTGCAAGGTCTTTCTGGAAGGGTCCGTCATATTCTATATGCTTGTGCCTAACTCAGTGGGTCCATCAGCTGGCTGAGATCCAAAATGAATGTGAGAGGTCATGCGATACTGCCACAAGAAAAAAAAAAAGATTTAATATAATGTAGTCCTGAATTCAGTATACCATATTTACTCGATTCTAAGATGAGATCCGCCCCCCCCCCATTTAATATGGATAGGAAAGTCCCTCATCTTAGAATCAAGTATGAAGGTGGGGGGCATGTGGCTTTTGTGGCTCTGGTTCTAGCCCCTACCTGGGGTTTGGGCCATAGCTGCAGCCCCCCTCCCTCCATAGCCTCTGCAGCATGCCATCTCCTCCCTGCAGGCTTTTCTCCTCATCTCTCCCCACCATGCAGCCTCAGCTCCTCCACCTGCCCCTCTCCCTACCCCGCTTACCTTGTTCCACACTGGCAAGCTTCATCCATGCTGCAACATGGGGCACAGAACATAGCCTGGCCCTGTAGCAAGAATGGGGATGAAGCTGCCAGTGCAGAGCAAGGAACAGAAGCTGATGGGGAGGGGGAGAGAGAAAGCAGAGGATGGGGAGGAAGGGCAGAAGTGGGAGCACAGGTGGAGAGGGAAGGGGAGCGGGAAGGTGAGCCCAAGGCTATAGGGTTGGGGAAGGCAGGCAGGGGGGCAGGCACAAGCAGGGGCAAGTGTTTGACCTACCCACATCACCTTCACCCCAACTGCCTAGCCATGTGCAGCAGTGGTGGGGGGTGGGATTAAAGACAACCTTCCAATAATTAGATTCTATACATGGAAAATTATAATAAAATGTATAAATGTTTCATGTATAGAATCTAATTATTGGGGAGTCACCTTAAATTTGAGTAAATGCAGTAAAAACATAGGATAGAGACAAATGAAGGTTAAGAGGAGCCTAGATCAGCCAAAAAATGAGGTACCCAACACCACCTGGAAATTTTGGCCAGTGCTCCAAGAGGCAGCACAGTTGTTCTTCACCCCCTGAAGACATTTCTTCTTACTAAAAAGGATATCATTGGCGACGCATAGTGGGTGCACGCGGGTGCATATGCACCCCCTGAGATTGGCAGTGCACCCCCTGCAATTGGCCGCCACCGATGCTGCTGGCAGTGCCTACGGGCGGCCACTGCTCACCACCACCCCCCACTCACTGCCAACACTGCCAGAGTTGACAGCGCTATGGTCGCCTGCAGGAGCTCCCCGCTCACCAGCGACACCGTTGCCACTGCCTACGGGCAGTCGCCGTGCCCCCCCAGCCTCCAGGGGCACACGTCATTCATGAAAGATATGGTTTAGAACCTACTCTCACTCAGTGATATGGAAACGGTACACTGGATGTGACCTCCAGTTTAAACATAGTTGTGGAGAAGAGCATGGCAAGGCCTCAGGTTTAGCTTGCATATTTTCTCAGGGAATTAGTCTCCTTGTATGATTTATATGAGCTTGGCTATCTCTTTCTTGCTGCATCTCCCATCATTTCCAGTCTTATGGGACCCTTTAGAAAGGGTCACCAGGACTGTCCTAGTCCAGTAAATCTGATACAAACCCATCTGTGAAAACATCATTTCTAGGTTTCAAAGGGAGGAATGTACTATTTTGTGTTCATTTGGTTTCCTTCTGACTTGGTAGTATTTATGAAGAGAAGTAACCAGGTTTTCTAGGTTGCATTTCCTAAGAAATAAATTGTTTGACGTGCCTAAAGTTATTTCCTTGATGAAATGCATTTGGCCAGGAAGGCCCTGACAATGACTTACTCAACAAAACACCCTGTGCCAGCTCCAGCTGCGCCTAAAATAATTTTGTTGACAAAATGCATGTTGTCATCTATACAGGATGTTGTTACTCAGTGGGGAAAATAGGCAGTGACAAAGTACAAAATATTTCGTGTTGATCTAAAAATCAGGGCTGTCATGCCAGAGCACTTTTATAAATGTGCTGAATGAAGTCCGTTGCCTGTGGCAGCCTTTACCAAGTTTCGGTTTGTAGCCGGAAAGGCGATTAACTCAGACTAGCCCTTTTTTGCCTGCATTTACATTGTTTGATGAATGAATTAAATGATTCCACTGAGATTTGCCAAAGGCGTGGTCAAAAGACCATTAACTTAAGGGGAAAAAGGCCCCTGAATGTGCCAATTATGCTAGGCTTGAAGTACTTAGGAAGCATCACACAAAAAACTGTTGTCTCTCCAAATGGTCAAAAAACAAGTCATCCCTTTTTCCCAACAAAACAGAAAGGGATGCATGGAGTTTACAAAGATACATGGAGCTTTGTTGACAAAGGTAATAGTGTTGATGGAATATATTTAAATTTCTGTAAGGCATTTAACTTAGTACTCCATGACATTCTGATTAAGAAACTGCAACAATGGCCCACAGTAAATTTTAATCTATCAATATAGCCCACAATAAATCTTAATGACAGCTAATGGATTAAAATTTGGTTAACTGATAGGTCTCAAATACGTAAACATGCAATCTTCTGCACTGCAAACTGCACTGTATCATTTGCAAAGTGAAATGTGGACTTATCATCAAGCAGGTGTGTTTCAACAAGGATCCTGCAGAAATTGGTTCCTGACCCTATTCTATTTAACATGTGAAGACAAAGCTCTTCAAATCCAGCCAGAAAAGATATAACAAAATCCAGTGGCAGGACGCTTATGCTAGGCACACTTAAAGATACACTTAAAGTACAGATAAGGAACACTTTTTTTTTAAACAGGAAGAAAATTAACCTACTGAAACAACTGATTAAATGTTGTACTAGATTCTCTATCATGGGAAATTTTTTAGGGCAGGATTGGATGGTTTTGCTAAGCAATATGGCCTTGCTCAACCAGGACTATCAGACCTGAATCAGGCATTAATACAACAAAGTCCAACCTCCTGTGTTATGTAGGAGGATGGCCAGAGAATCACAATGTTTCTACCAGTTTTTAACATCAATGAATCCAACACTGAAATACCAGAAGTTCCCCCAGGACAGATACTCCAGATTCCCAGAACTACAGCTGGTATGAATCACCATACACAATTATGCTTTATCAGTTTCCACCAACTGAAAATTGGGTTCATAATTCTTATGCAGTATTCAGCAGGCATACAGCATTTACAATTACACTCTAAACTAATGACCTGTTGGTGTTTACTCTGTAGGATAAAGTTGCAAGAAGAAATTCACTTTTCTCCCAAAAGCACTATAAGAGCATGGATGCCCGTCTACCCAGAATTAATTTTTCATTTAATGACATAGAATCTGGAAGAAAAATGTAGAAGTGCCATTTGTTTAAATCATTTTCTTTTCTTCCATCTCTGGATGATGTGCCACATAAGGGAATTCAGTGGGCAAATTAAATGTTATAAATAAATGTGTTTTTAAAACACAGAGGTAGATAAAAACTGTTCTCTCTCATAGCCATAACACCTGCAAGGTTGCTACAGTCCGTGTCAGCTTAGATTCTCTCTTCTGAAGTCCAATCTCCGTAACACTGAGATCTATTGTTGTGTCTGCTGAATGGTAGCCAGATAACACAGAGTGGTCTTATTGACTAGCAGAGCTGCTATCCTCCAAAGCTGGATTCTGTGCATGCAACCTGACCACTACCTCCACTGGGATTCAAAACCAGGCCACCCATGGTCTGCAGACAACAGTTTTACCAAAGGCCCTACAGAGAATCCTTCTTCTGGCAGAGAGCCCCGTGCGACTGCTCCTCCTGACGATTGTTCTCTTTCTGGAAAGAAATGTCACAGAACACATTTTGAATGTTCTCACAATAGGAAAGGCACACATTATGTTTTTTTTTCCTATGCATCTTCCAGAATATTTGAGCTTACACATCATGAAGTATTTTACAAAGGGCATCAGGTAATGAGCCAGATCCTCTGCAAATATAAATAACTGTAGCTCAGTTAAAGCAATGCGAATTTACGCCAACTAAGAATTTGTTCTGTATATTCCTGTCGTCAGTGAAAATATGACATAGGTTTTTAAAGGGAGCATAAGAAAAATTAATTAAATGTTAAAAATTGTTCAGAACCCTATTCTCCCAAAATTAGAGGGCACTCCAGTTCTTATCACTGCATTTCAGCCAAACAGGATCTTGGATCTAAATATCCACTCCAACTTCAAGAGGTTTCAAATCTGGTAATAAATATTAACCCAATATTATAGCTGAGATTCTAATCATATCTTTATTTGAATGTGGAGAGCTATATAATATTTATATATATATATTTGACCACACACACTGACAAATGTCAACACCCCTTGTTTTTCCTTTTTTGATGTTAAATCTGAAAAAAAATAAATGCAAAAATCACATGTTAAATTTAAGATCTTAAGGGCACAAAACCAAGACATTCCAAAATTAAATTATCTACCACAACCATAACTCAGCCATTGTAGTTAGCATATTGCAGGGCTGTACTGTAAATGCAGTTAAAATTTATGCTTTAAAATGCAGCCAGGTCATGATCTATGTGGGAATCTTAGCTGTGGGAATGTCCTGAATTTTGCGCATTTGCAAATCTCAGCCCTTGCATTATATTACCATGTTTGCATTTAACAGCGTTATGGTTCACAGTTTCCTCAGCAATGTCCTATCATTGTAGCCAGGGCCAGAAATACCTAGAAATGTTGCCAGGGAACCAGACATCACTAATACAACTGACACTGCTGGAACCCCGTCTCTTGAATCATTACTTCCTATTAAAGGTATTAGAGCTCCATCATGTGGAACATATCTGTATAACCATACACCATGAGCTCTTGTTAGCTTATAAATCTTTTAGGAAATAATACTTTAAACGGGTATGTCTCTTCATCAAAGCAACTTGCTTTTACAGAGTTTATCCTTCAGGCTGCTTCTGAATGAACACTAAAGATTGTGAAACCTAGTCCTAGTAGAAGAGCTGACCTTGATTAAACTGCTGGAATCCTGTGCTGGAGTTGATATGCCCTCCGAGTAGCAGTTTCAGCATGTAAGCAAGGTTTTCAAGTAGATCTTAATCCTTTTCCCCATGGAAGAACAGAATGGAACTATAAGTTTCACATGAACAAAAAACACTCAAGTGCATTTCTTCTGCTTCTAGTGTGGGATATGTATAGCCCATTTCCCATACAGTGCTGTTTTACCTTGCTGTCCCATGTTTCATAGCCCTATTTGCAGAGGTTTAACTTCGCAGTTCTGCACCCTAAGAACATGGGGCAGCAGCAGTGGCCAGGTCATTGCCACAATCAGGCTGGCAGCAGTGGCAGCTGCTATGTTTGCACCCTCCTGCTCCCAACACCAAAGTTGGCACCTAGATTACCTTGCTCATCCTCCATTAGTTGCACTATTACCTATTTGTTATGTCTTCATTAGAAAATGTTTATGTACAATCTGATCCTATTCAAGTTCAATACATATATCCACCTGAATGACACCTTTCTAAGATACACACCAGGAGCCAGATTCTATTCCACCCATCTGGTATGTAAGTGGACTCATGCACCTAAGTGCAGTTATATTCCCTTTTTGTGACTCAGTTTTAAGGGTTAGATGATAGTGGGCATGTCTACATGTGTGGCCTACTTAGCTCCACAGAAAAGTCTGTTATTTACTGTGCAGCAACACACATGTAGATCCTAACAGGGCTGTATAGGGTATAAGGGTGCTTTAGTGGAGGGGCTGCCTACTGGCTAGCCCTGCACTGAAGCACACTTGTGCTCCAGCCAGCCCCTCTGCAGCACGTTGAGCCAGGTCGGAGCAGCCCTGGGCTGGCAGGCTGACTCCCCAGGGCTCCTGCCAGCTGGAGCTGCTCTGACCTGGCTCAATGTGCTGTGGTCCCAGACACACATTCAAACACGATACCTGGAAGCAATAAACTCCAGCACGATATGCACCAGAGTGTATTGCTTTAAATTAATTGTACGTGTAGATGCACCCACTTGCAAAAATAGAAGCATTTATGGATTTCAGGATTTCAACAAGGTGGAACAGAATTGAATTGCACTTAGGTGCCCAAATCCATTTAGATGCCTAATAAATAGAATAGAATTTGTCATTTCTTTGGAGAAAAGATTGCCAGTTACCCTTTTTGTACAACACCTAACTTAATACAGTCCTATTTTGCTTGATTGCTTGATATATAAACAAAGGGTTAAAGTTCATGAACAGATTGCAGTTTTTACAGTTAATCAAAGCCCCTTTAAATTCTATAAGTAAAAGGATGAATTACCTAACATATACAAAAACAGACTCAGGATTGGCAGTATAGACAGTCTAACATAAAAGCCTATTATTTTTGTTTGCATTTTTATTGCATTATATTGAATTGTTTTAGTAATTGTTTTTATACAGTCACCTGCATTCACATTTTGCAAACATACTAGCACAAGACTTAAACATTAAAAAAATCTCAAAAACAATTAATTATAAGCAACTGTGGTAGAATATTTGGGGCAAGTGAATTCACAGTTGGACACCAGACATCCAATACTGAGTGTTATGCTCATCCAGTCAAGAAATAAAAACACTATCAGAGAATTTGTATAATCCAAGAAGCTACAATTTTAGATACTAAATATTTCCCCTTTAAACAACTTGACAATAAATTATAGACCAAGAATGCCATTACACTGAGGGTATGTTTGAACAACAAGTAACTGTAAAGAATTTGCTATAAAACATTTGCACAGTTTAAGCTGTAAGTGATAACAAGAACACCTAGAGAGGTAGAAAATATGCTTTAATAACAGTACTAAAAATCACAGAATCATAAAGGAATAGGGCTGGACAGCACCAAAGAAGGTCATCTAGTCCAACTACCTGCTCAAGATTAGATCATCATTGTTTAAACCACTGAAAACAAACTTTTGTCTAACCTGCTCTTAGAATCTGCATCTTTGGATATTTTTATCTATTTAATTTACCAAAGAGATGGTTAAGAAATGAACTGTTCGTGGTCCTTAAGTGCTTGCATGAGAGTAAGTTTTCTGATAAAGAAGGCTCAAAGCTATCAGAAGAAAAAAAGAAACCATAATAGAACCTTATGGCTCGAAACTGAAGAGCATACTACAAAACAAGATGCTAATTTTTAAGAGAAGGCAATTAGCCATTGAAACAATTCATCAAGATTTTCTTCATGCCACAGCTTTAATGCAAGGTCCCTCCCTCCCTCCCTCTGTAGCTGTAGGAAGGGCATCAATCCCAAGTCAAGGTGTTAGATTTGGAACATCCTAGGAGTAAAGGGAAACACCCCCACCCCAAACACTGATAGAACTGAGAGCAGACAATGACTCTCACTTAGGAATAGAACACTGAGAACTTCACCACAAAAGAATAAAATAAATAGAGCCAAAGGTAGTTCTAATGGTACCAACAATCCATAATTAACATGGTATGTAGACATTCCATAAACAACATTCATTTTGGGGAAAAAAGGAAAGGTTGGGGTTCCTGTTACATCACTTTTTGGCCCAACAGAAGTTCTCATGAGGCAGAATGAATTCCACTTCATGTTGGGTCAATGTCATACCCTAAAAGGGTCAAATCTTCAGCTGGTATAGGTGGGTGTAATTCTATTAAGAAGCTAAGCTGATGACACGATATGAGGATAGGACAGTCCATGCAGCTCAAAGTATGGAAGCCGTGGCCCCTTTGCCCAGGAATCAACTGCGACATTCCAATATGTTCATGCACAGCTTCCCTTTGTAAATTATGCATAATCGATTTGAAAAGGAGATAATAAAACAGATATGACTTTTTGCCTTCTCTCTTGGCTGGTGAATCATTTCCCTTTCTAGATTGGATTTCTCATCACCATTCTATAGTGAAGGAAAACAAACAAACAAAATAAAACACCAATTATTCTGACAGTAACATCTGAAATGCAGAATTACTAGCAAGAAGCTAAGCAGGGGGGTTGTGCACAACAGGCTCATTGATTTGGTCTTCTATCAGAGTTCCTTAGCTGTTGGGCAATTTACCTCTGGCAGTTGCTGTTTCTCCATCAAGGTGAGCCATGCACTGCATAGCAGTTGCTCCAACACATATGGGCATGCTGACATTCTGCCCTAGGACACAGGTTGAAAGGTCCATTACAGACACGTCCCTGAGCATCCGGGGGTACAGCCTCAACCTGACAGAAGTGGGGAGAAAAAGAGAAGGATACGTTATATACATTGTTTACAACTCATTAGGAAATGAGATCAGATTTCCTTTTCTCAGAAGAACCATTGTCAACATTTGAGAGAAGAAGGAAGTAGTGACCGTTCTCTAGAGGGGAGGCAAGGGTAAGTTAAAACTAAGGACAAAGTTTTAACGAATTGCCTGAAGCTCCAGTGAAGCTGATAAAATTTACAAAGCTGAGCAAAATGGGGGAGAAAACCAAGAAAGAATGAAAGAGACAAAGCACACTAGAACATTATCAGTTGATATAGTATTATATCAATATAATATAAACTGACAAAGCCCTGGCTGGAATGGTCTGGTTGGGGACGGTCCTGCTTTCTATGATTCTATTAAAAATATATAGACAGCAGCTACAAAACAGTTACATTTCAAATGAGTTTTAGGTTTTCAGAGCAAAAATGAATGTCTGTCAATGTCAGATAGCAGCAAAAGTTATTGCTACACAGCTTGAATTCACTCACTGATTTCCCCTGTGTATCTAGGAGCCATTGGAGGTATGCACTCCACAGAAAATTATACAATATAGTCAATGCCCACACCCACTTTGCCCTTTTCCACCTGCCTCCCCATCATTCTGCTGTTTTCTTTCTTTAAGGCTTAGTTATCTTCTGTCTCATGCACACACACCAGCAAGTAAACAAAAATAAATTGACCTTTTACACTCTGGCATGGGCTGTCTGCATCATGGGTCACAACACTGGGCTGCTGATCTTCATCTGATGCAGAGGGATAGAACAAGGATAGGCACTCAGAGCTGGGACAAACTGAGCCAGTGCAGTGGGGGGAAGTTAACTGTTCTTGCTCTATACCTAAAAGCCAAGACCCAAGAAGTCATCCTCCCACTTTATTCGGCCTTGGTGAGGCTGCAGCTGGAGTACTGCATCAAATTCTGGGCTCCACACTTTAGAAAGTACGTGGAGAAGCTTGAGAGAGACCAGACGAGAGCCACAAACATGATTAGAGGTCAAGCGAACAAGCTTTATGAGGAGAGGCTGAGAGGCATGGTACTGTTCAGCCTGGAGAAGCAAAGGCTCAGGGGTGACTTGGGTAGCAGCTTATAAGTGCATCAGGAACTGGGAGAATGTCCATTCACCAGGGCACCCCAAGGGAAGACAAGGTCTAACGGTCACAAACTGCTAGAAGACGATTTTGGATGGGACATAAGGAAAAACTTCTTTACCATCCGAGTCTCCAGAGTGTGGAACAGTCTCCCCGTAGAAATGGTGCAAACACTTAGTACTCTGGATACCTTTAAGAAATGTTTAGATGCTTATCTTGCTGGGGTGATTTGACCCCAGCTGACTTCCTGCCCCTTGGGCAGGAGGCTGGACCCGATGATCTCATGAGGTCCCTTCCAGCCCTAATGTCCATGAAATCTATTAAATCTATGCCACCAGCAAAATTACTTCTACCAGGAAGCAAGTTACAATGTAGTCCTAGACTGACTTGATCCAGAATCAGCCTGAGCGTTCCAGCCCTCGCAGTGTCCCCTTTCATTCCAACAACTTGGATAGGACAACCAACATCAGTCCAGAACAAGACTTTCCTGGGTCTTCGTAAAAGGCCCTTGTTCCACCAGATTGACACAAAATAGGCAGGACCAGAAAAGGGAGAATAAGAACCAATAGCACGTGCTTTTAAACTAAGCTGTTTGAGACAGGGCCATCTTCTGACTATGTGCTTGTGCAGTGCCTAGCAGTCACTAGGGGCCTGAGGTGGTAAACAACAAATATTGTGTTCACATTATTGCTGGCCTCCAGGCACACTCTTTATGATCAGCCAACTGCATTAAAGAAAAGCCAGGTATTACATTTGGCATTATTACTCTAAGCCACAAGAGGGTGTGCATCAGCAAGGATTGGTGCATGTCATGAGGAACAGCGTGAGGCTCGCAAAGAGAGACCCAAGTGTCCTCAAGTTGCACGAACAAGATGTGCATCGATAGTTTGTTAATGCACATCCTGGGATGGCTTATCACTGTTCCACTTGATCTCCTGGATTTTAATTAAGGAAACTGAATTAAAATAGTGCTTCACTAGCACTGCTTAATCTAGTGACCTGCATTGCCTGAGAACAGATGGCTTGTAAGATGGCATCCAGGTACCCTGGATGCTGACCTAGCACAAGTAACAGTAGCAGTGATGCTACAGAGGGAAGCCACGTATTCATGCTATCCTAGCACAAATAACACTACTGGGCAGAGACACAGTGAGAAATGGTCCCTACCTGGAAAAGCTTGCCAACTAAAAGGACAGAGAAAGGAAGCATTACTCCCTTGGGAACTGAGACACAGAGAGATCACGTCAATCTCCCCCAATTGTAACAGTAGTCTATGACAGAGCAGGCAACTGAATCCAGACCTCATTAGTCCCAGCAAACAGTCACAGTACAAATGAATCTACTAGGCCTGTGAGAAGTGGCTAGTATTTGCTTTGGATTTGGATTTGGATTTGGATTTGGCCAGCAGAGGTGATTGGATTTGGTGATTCAAATCACTGTCCCAAATTGATTCGGCCAAATCTGATTCAGAGATTCAGCTGCTGCTGAATCTCCAAATCACCCAGGCCCATTGCCCCACACCATGTGGGGGTTCTGCATGAGCCCCCACAAAGCCCCAAGGCCACTGCAGGAGTGGTGAGTCTCGGGGTTTTTCTTGTTTTTTTTTTCTTAAAGGGCTGGAGCTGGGGCAGGTGGAGCAGCCATGGGGGGCTGGAAGACCAAGGGGGAGGGTCAGGGGGCTCATGAAGAGCCCCCCATGCAGTGTGGGATAATGGGGGGGACTGGGGATTGCCCCCCCCCCACCCAGCAGCACCTGCTGAGTCAGGGCTTTTTTTTAAAGCACTGGGAGCTGGGGCAGGAGGTGCAGCCACAGGTGGGATGGGTGAGCAGGTGGGGACCAGGAGGGTCTGGGTGAGCAGGCAGGGGTCAGGGAGGCTGGCGGAGTCCCTCCATGGTCCCCTCCTCCTCTTCCAGCCCCCTCTCCTCTGCCCCATACTTACCGACTCCAAGTCCGTCTCTAGCGCCCTGCTGCAGCAGGTGGGGACTGCCTGAATCATCAAAGCTCTCTGAATCTTTTCCAGAGATTTGGAGAGCTACAAATCAATTCAGACCTTTTTATTGGTCCCCTGATTCAATTGAGATTTACACTGAATCAGGCTGAATCTCCTCTGAATCGAATCAGCACTCGAAGCTTCACACAGCCCTACAATTTAATTCTCTGAGAAAGGAAGGAGAAGAAAAATTCTCTCTTCTTTTTCATCCACATTACAGAATGTAGTAGCACTGGAACTTATTTATCAGGCTGGACCTTTCCATTCAAATCTTCACCTTATGATATCTTCCTGTTTGTTTTTCAGGGTGGATAGATTGATGAGTAGGTTAAGAAGAAGAAGCAAAGATATTGCTGTTTCTTTTCCAGTTCCCACTTAACATCCAGTAACTTATTATCTAGAGGTCATTGTTATTTCCTATATGTGGTCATGGATCTGTTCCAGACTGAATTACCATTAGAAAAAAAAAACTGTGTGTGTGTGTGTGTGTGTGTGTTGTTTTTCAGGGTGGATAGATTGATGAGTAGGTTAAGAAGAAGAAGCAAAGATATTGCTGTTTCTTTTCCAGTTCCCACTTAACATCCAGTAACTTATTATCTAGAGGTCATTGTTATTTCCTATATGTGGTCATGGATCTGTTCCAGACTGAATTACCATTAGAAAAAAAAAACTGTGTGTGTGTGTGTGTGTGTGTGTGTGTGTGTGGGGGGGGAGGGGAGGGGAGGGGAGAGAAGGGAAGGGGAGGGGAGGGAGGGGAAGGGATGGGACAGCACTTTACTTTAAGCTTAGTGCACCCTCGTACCGAGCACAGCACCTGCCCACAACAGGCATTGTGTTAGTTTGACCCAGCTCTCCCAGTGTCTGTACAGATCAGGTGCTTCAGTGGGGCTTTTTGGTGCTTCAGTGGGGCTTTTTGGTGCTTTTATCTAATAGCTGATTGAATCAGCTATTAGATAAAAGCGCCCAAAAGCACCGCTGAAGCTTACGCTCTGTATAGGCATTGCATAGCTGGGTCAAACTAATAATGCACTGCCTCTTCCAGGAAAGTGCTGGGGGCATTTTTTAGTATTATTATTTTCACGTCTGTCAGTGCCCTAAAAGACTAGCATTAACTGTGGTCTGCTTCCTGCCTACAAGACCTGCTGCTTGGTTTACTGGTGCTGCTCTCCCTCTGGCTGTCCAAGTCAACTTCTCCCAAGTGCATGCACAGAAAATGCAACTCCACCACGTCCCTGCCCCCTCCCCCCCCCGCAAAAAAACCCACTTCTCACTGTTTTACACCATACACAAATTTTACGATTTGAAATTCAGTAATTTAATGCATTTTATCCTAATTTATTCTCTAGAAATCTGAGTCCCTAACACCTTGCTGTGCAAGGAGTCTTTTGGATTAACCAAATTGAAAAGTGAAGATTCTTATGCGAGGCAAATCCGACTCATTCTGCTACATTAATTCTCTCTACAGTCTCCATTTCCTGTCAGGCTGAAATATGCTGTTGCTGTGCACTGTCAAGTGAATGCTGCCTTACCCAGAGAAAAACACATTTCAGTGCATGTGTGGTTTGGAGACTTAATTGTGTAAGGCTTTTCAGCTACCTTGAGTTCTCTAGATACAAGGTACCATGGAAGGCAGAGTACTATTCTGAATAAAAATATATCAACTTCTCAAGGACAAGGAGAAATCTTCATAGATTTCCTTGAATCTTCCTAGAATTCAAATGAGCCATCTAAAAATGGACATTTCCACTGCAGCCCCAACATTTGAGTCTATCCATTTATCCTTTTCCACTAAGGTAGTAATGACAGCATGATGGCATTTCTAATTTGCCATATGCTGCCTGGCATTATCTGGCATCAGTAAGGCACTCAGTTCCAAGAATTTACACCCAAAAGGCTTGAGGAAGTTGCTGACTACAAGAATAAACTCCAGCCAGAGTCAACAAGCAGGAGCAATAAATCACCAACCGTTCAAACAAACCAGCCAAAGAAGTAGATGCCAAATGAGGTGACTTGCTACTACTCAAGTGAAGCACTTTGGCTTTTCCAGAGGCAACACTTTTCATTGTTCCTTTGAACTTCTGCTTCAAATACAAACATTCCTTGGCCTGGTATTTTTTTAACTGAATATACATAAATCTGTTTGAGCCCAACAAGAACATTAGAACAGAAAATTAGGGCTGGAAGGGACCTCAGGAGGTCATCTAGTACAACCCCCTGTTCAAAACAGGACCATCCCCAACTAGATCATTCCAGTCAGAGCTTTGTCGAGCCGAGTATTAAAAACCTCCAAGAATGGAGATTCCACCAACTCTCTGGGTAACCCATTCCAGTGCTTCATTGTCCTCCTAATAAGAAAGATTTCCTAATATCCAATCCAAACTTCCCTTGCTGCAATTTGAGACCATTGCTTCTTGTTCTGTCATCTGCCACCACTGAGAACAATCTAGCTCCATCCTCTTTGTAACTACCCTTCAGGTAGTTGAAGGCTTCTATTAAATCCCCCCTTAGCCTTCTCTTCTGCGAACTAAATAAGCCCAGTTCCCTCAGTCATTCCTTAGAAGTCATGTGCCCCAGGTCCCTAACCATTTTTGTTGCCCTCCACTGGACTCTTTCCAATTTGTCCACATCCTTTGTGTAGTTGGGGGCCCAAAACTGGACACAGGCCTTCAGATGTGACCTTACCTGTGCTGAATAGAGGGGAATAATCACTTCCCTCGATCTGCTGCCAATACGACTACTAATACAGCCCAGTATGGTGTTAGCCTCCTTGGCAACAAGGACACACTCTTGGCTCATATCCAGCTTATTGTCCACTGTAACCCTCAGGTCCTTTTCTGCAGAACTGTTGCTTAGCCAGTTGGTCCCAAGCCTGTAGCAGTACATGGGATTGTTCCATCCAAAGTGTAGCACTTTCCACTAGTCCTTGACATGATTGATATGGTGCAGGAGGTAGGTATATCTACTAAAGCCCCCAGCTTGGTGTCATCCACACATTTGCTTAGGGTGCAACCCATCCCATCTTCCAGATTGCTAATGAAGATACTGGAGGGAAACACTGCCCCAGGACCAGCCCCTGGGGCACTCCACTTGATACCTGCTACCAACTAAATCTTGAGCCTATGATCACTACCTATTGAGCCCCACAATCCAACCAGATTTCTATCCACATTATAGTTCATTCATCCAACCCATTCAACTGCACTCTCAATTTTGCTTTCCAAACAGATATGACTAGTCATTTGAATGACCAGCCCACTTAACTGCAAGGCAATGATAATTTGTTGCATGTAAATGGAGAAGCAGTCTTTGGCAAACGAGCTGTCATTGTTCCATGGACATACGACACAGCATAACATTTCTTACTTCAAACGCCTTTGCAAAGTCAACAGCAGTGTGTGTCATAACAGGTTATCAGAGATTTGATTCCCCCTTTATGCTGAAAGAGGAGAATTCAGATTGATTTCTTGAGTGCCATCAAGCTAAAGACACCCTGACCTTGTCATAAAATCCATTCTCTGTTCCCTCTGATTAGTTATTAAGAGCCAATTTAATCACCAGGCAGCACCGTATTGGAAGGACATGGTATCACAGGACTGAAAAACAAGTGCATGGTGCCCAAGGTCAGATCCTGTCAGGGATAAAGAATGTGCTCAGATTTCCCAAAATCTTCTCAGGCCTTAAAAATCTCACCCTCACAATCATCTTTCATTAAGTGAGAGCTGTAAATTGAAAGTTACCTACTCTACGCCATAAAAGGGCAGACACTGAAATGTGAGCTCTGGCTCTTTATTCCAATGTTATTGATCACGAAAAAAATCAAAGATACGGGAAAGTTACTGTGACTAACTTTAACCTCGTCTAAAAAAAAAACAGTCTTGGGTGATCTGATTTTATGCACAGAGCATCTGAACCTACTGGAGACTTCTCCTAATTGCCAAAAAAAGTGAATTCATGCATTTTTATAACGCAATGGATTTGATGTCATTCTCCACAAAATCATGGCTGGTGCATACCAAATAAATAGTTCCATGCCAAAATTATCCCTCACTTGCCAGTACAGTCACTGATAGCCAACTGAATAATCATTTGTCCATTGATGCAGCCCTTAACATGACAAGAAAGGCTAGCAAAAATAATGCAATGTGAATGTGAAGTGTGCAACAGCAGGGGGCCATCTGCAGAGCTGTGCTGACTATAATGTGGACTACAACCCCCCAGAAGCGCCCAGGGGGCTGAAAGACAAAAGAAAATAGGAAGAAAGCAAGAGGCTGCTGAAGGGAAGGAGAAAAACTGCAAGAGAGATATGCATGGTCACCAGACCCCAGGAGTGTGCAGCTGAACTAGACATCTCACTGGCTCAGTTGGCAAGGACTATGGACTGAAGTAGCTAGACTCAGACTTGGGAGCAAGTGCAGACTGCTGTTTGAGTGCTCTCAGAACTAAAAGCCAGGTTGGGGACACTTCTGGAAGCATGGGGGAAAAATTAAGGTGCTAAGTGTATGTTACCACCACGTTAATGTCTATTTACCTCTGATCTGTTCCCTTCGGCCTGTTGGCTTGTGACCCGAACCCCTATGATTTTCTCTATAAAAGTGGGAATCCCCTTTGCTTCTTGTGACAGTTTCTGTGGCTGCAGGGTTGGCACAAATTAGTGGGAGCACTTGCATTCTGAAGGGGGCTATCCCACAAGTGAGGCAAATGGGGATTGGTGGTAACAGGCCATAAAGCACAGGACAAACTTGGCTGGCTTGGTCGGCCAGGGCTATGGACTGAAGGAGCTGGATTCAGACATGGGAGCAAGTTCAGGCTGCTGTTTGAGCACTCGTGAGACTAAAGCCTGGTTTGGGGACACCTCCAGATGTGGGGAGGAGGGGCAGGAATTAAGATGCTAAGTGTATGTTACCACAGTGTTGATGTTTCTTTACCTTTACCCGTTCCCTCCTTTGGCCCATTGGCTTTTGACCCTAGCCCCTATGATTTTCTATAGAAAAGTGGGAACCCCCTCCTTGCTTCTTGTTGCTGGTTTCTGGAGCTGCAGTTTTCTAACAATAATACCATAAAGTAAGTTTGTAATGTGTGTTTAAAGAACCCCTGCCTAGCACAACAGTTCACAGTTTGCACGCAAAGAATTGCTGCATGTACCACAACAGTAATTTGGGCATTTGCCACATGCTAAAGAGTATGTCTGATTCATTACTAATCTTGTGCTGTGTACTCTGCTTTGCAGTAAAAAAAAAAAAAAAAAAAAAAAAAAAAGGAAAAAATTAAATTGAAGTGCTATATTGAGCCATGCACCTTGAAAGAATATATGACCTGTGTCTGCTTCCATAGAAGTCAATGAAAATTTTAGGGCTTTCATAAATAAGGTTAAATATTAATTTGTCTTTTCAACACTGACTTTGTGAGCCAAGCATTCCTTTTTCTTTTCCAAAGTAGCACCAAGATTTACCTTTACCCGTTCCCTCCTTTGGCCCATTGGCTTTTGACCCTAGCCCCTATGATTTTCTATAGAAAAGTGGGAACCCCCTCCTTGCTTCTTGTTGCTGGTTTCTGGAGCTGCAGTTTTCTAACAATAATACCATAAAGTAAGTTTGTAATGTGTGTTTAAAGAACCCCTGCCTAGCACAACAGTTCACAGTTTGCACGCAAAGAATTGCTGCATGTACCACAACAGTAATTTGGGCATTTGCCACATGCTAAAGAGTATGTCTGATTCATTACTAATCTTGTGCTGTGTACTCTGCTTTGCAGTAAAAAAAAAAAAAAAAAAAAAGGAAAAAATTAAATTGAAGTGCTATATTGAGCCATGCACCTTGAAAGAATATATGACCTGTGTCTGCTTCCATAGAAGTCAATGAAAATTTTAGGGCTTTCATAAATAAGGTTAAATATTAATTTGTCTTTTCAACACTGACTTTGTGAGCCAAGCATTCCTTTTTCTTTTCCAAAGTAGCACCAAGATACAAGGCTAGATGCTCATAGCTAGCCCATAACTGCATAAAATTAGAGCAGAGTCTGGAACTAAACTCAGATCTGCATAGGATTAACCTAGTGCCTCAGTCAGTAGACCATCCTTCCCCAGACAACCCTCAGGCAAAAACACGGATGCTATCATTTCCACTGAAGCAAAGATGTTTTACAATCCAATACACAGTGAAGTCTGTAGACAAAGGGAACGTAATGTTCTAAATAAATTATTACCCAAGACACTGGCTTCCTTGATTTGCTATAACCTTAAGTCACAACATCAGAGTGTTTGCTTGGAAAACAGAAATTCATGATCATATTTGGCAAAATCCCCCACGTACTCCTAATACAGAACAAAATTACAGTACCATACCAGAAGAGTACAACTCCTTAGCTGGTATAAATTGTCACAGTTGAGCAAAGCTATGACAACTTTCACTAGCAGAGCATCTACCGTCCCTTACCACACCTGCACGCACACACTGTAAGATGTGCTCTTCAGAACAAATTCTTAATCCTGCAGGAAAAAACAAACAGATCATTAAGGTACATTCAGGCTGCAGGCTCTTTCCAGATAGTTGAATGTATGCAACCTCTAACAAATATTTGAGTTTAAAAATAAAGAGAGAGACACACACTAGAAACCCAAGAAATACATTAAAGTTTGTACATGTCAAATAGCATTAACTCTGCAGTAGCAGGGATGCACACCTCTGATCTTCCCTACTTATTACGGATAGATAGGGAAACCTGAGTTTCCTTATCTATACCTAGGCACTTCTACAAAGCTGTGTGTGTGGGGTCTATACATACACAACCACCCAATGAAATCCCCTTTGACCTTTCACTAATACAAAGCAGATTGTAACAGGGGCCAAGCCCTGTAGGGCTAAGCAGTAGAAAGCTAGAGTGTCAGATAGCTACAGCACCTCACCTAACAAGCAGCTGGCAACTAATTCAATAATGACCTGCTAAGGAGACCAAGGAATGACACCTGTAGCTTACTGAGAGGAGGTCAGGAGATGAGAGAGAGGAGTTAGGGACTAGGTAAACCTGCAGACAGTCAAAGGGGGCAGTCTGACCTGGGCAGCGACGGAAGAAGGAGCTTACTGCTGGGAACTGGAGACTGACCCTGGCTGTGCTAGCTGAAGGAGTTTTCTGTGCTGTATAGAGAAGCAACGCGGAAGACGAGAAGGACCGTGAGTAGGCTCAGGAGGACCGAAGCTGGGTGAAGATGACAGAGCCAAGTAAAAGCCCAGGGAAAGCTTAGAGAAAGGATCCCCAGCTTCACTTGTGTTTGGGTTTTGTTTTAAATTGCTGTTTAGGCTGCAAGCCATGGGAGTGGCTCAAGGTGGGGGAAAGAGACCACTTAAGGTGCCCTACTTCAATTACTGTTGAATCGGTGGGCTGCTAATGGCCCTGTGAGCCATGACCAGGCTCCCGGAGCCCATGAGACAACACGGGTCAGGGCACCCAGAGCTGCCATTCTAGTTCTCTGGAGGCAACCTCCTAGAGTTAATAATAGCAACAAAAGTGAGGCCAGGGTGTCACCTGGAGTGAGGCGAGTGGACGGGGTGAGATTAGAGTGTCACAAGACGATATCCTTTCCCATCAAGCAGCAGATCCTGTTACACAGGTAAGCTCCTTGGGGTGAGAATGAACGCTCAAAAAATAAGAACTGTTAGCTGCATGTAGCAATTCTCACTGAATAGGAAGCAATGATTCCTAGTGACTAAATCTTCAAAATGGGATTCAGGAGACCTGTTTCCTTTTCCAGCTTTGGCACTGGCCTGCTGGCAGGTCACTTCAACTCTCTGTACCTCAGTTTCCTCATCTATTAGGAGCACTGTGAGATATATCAATGAAGACAGCTACTTTATAATAGCATTATTAAGCCACACTTATTTTGGACTTTCCCCCTGATAGTTATGAATTAAAAGGTGACACCCCATGAAAAGCAACACTGAAAAAATATATCCTAGGCCCTGTCCTTTTCTCACAGAAGTCAGTGGCAGGCCATCCATCATCCAATCCTCCATTTTGTCGTGCTTTGGCAAGGAAAAGGGAAAACTTTAAATTAGATGACCTCGAGTGTTTTGGATTCTGCTGCTGTTCAAGTATGATCTTTTTCTTTTCCACAAAAGGGAAAAGAAGCGAGAACAACCAAGATAGAAACAGCAGCTCCTATCTCTGGTACTGACTGTCCATGGCAAGCTCACTAACAGGAAAACACAAGTACAGCCCACAGTCTTATCGGCCACTGCAAAAGCTGGCAAACTTTTATCCGTATCAGGCTGTTGAAGTTGTTGCGTTTTACCAGCATGTCTTGTCACAGGCTTGCTGCAAGAGATGATGTCTCAGAGAGTCGGGGCCTAATTTATATGACAGTTTTGCTGCAGAACAAAGGGTGGGCTTGCATTCAAAGCCCTTCCAGGGCAGCCTCTTCTCTGACAGCAGAGTTCCTCCACCCCCGATGAACCGAGAAATGCTTCTGTCACTGCCTAGCAGCCAGTTGAAGGTATTTGTGGAACATCCTGCTCCTTTCACCCATGGCTATGATCCATTCAGCAGCTGGGGCCTTCCCAGAATGCACTTCATGTATGGGTAATGCAGCTGCTCAGAGGAGCCAAGCAGAGTTGCCCACAGCATGCCATTGTACGCATAGTCACAGCTTGTCTGCCACCAAAAAATCTGGCAGCAGAGACAAATGAGCATAGACATGGCCCAAGATGCTGTCTTACTTAATAAAGAACAAAGGGAGAGACACAGGAATGAAAAGGTAGGTAGGGAAGGAAAGTGACTCTTAAAGGTGGGGTTGACTACAAATCTTACATCCTCGATGTTGGTCAAGATTTAGCCTAGATATTCATAGGACTATAGGAAAGAAGAGTTGGAAGGGACCTCACAAGATCACCTAGTTCAGCCCCCAGCTAAAGGCAGGATCATCTGTGACTAAAACCATCCCAGCCAAGAGTCTGTCTAACCTGCTCTTGAAACCACTTAGAGATGGAGATCCTATAATATTGACAACTGATTCCCATCCTCTGTCTCAGCCTATCAGGACGTCTTTCAGGATCAGAAGAATGAAGACTCAGAGTCAACATCTGGGTCTGAGATCAGGGCTGTTCAACTTATACGCAGTCAGGGCACTGCACCACACACCCAGTGCCCCCCTGCTGCTGCATCAAACTTCCTACCCTGTTGCACTGCATGCCCAGGCACCCCCCTCACTGTATCTTGCACCTGGGCCTCCCCACCTCCCCCTAACCTTCCTGGCTGCCTGCTGGCCTGATGCATCGCACCTCTTGGGTGTCCCAGACCACCAGCTCCCCCAACACTACAGGCTGTGCAGTGCTGTAGCACTCCACACCCTGGGGCAAGGGAAGGGAAGCTGGAGGGAGAAGGAGCCCAGAGACCCACACTGGGCCTGCAACCAGAACAATGTGGGGGGGTGGCCAGGTGGGAGCATGAAGACCCACAATGTGACCCCTTGTGAGTCATGTGCACAGCCCTCTCCTAGATGATGGTGGCAGTAGCAGCCATAATGGCAATTTAATGCACCTCAACCCCCAAGAAGGTGTGGTGACCCATCAACACCCCACCTGCATTAATAAATAAAAACATATTTGATGATCTCAGCTATAAACATCAACTCCCACTTTAATTCACTGTCTTAATACCTAGCTTTTACACAGCAGGTAGATATAATCAATTCAGTATACACAACATATATACAAGGATCATGACTAGCAGATTCTGCTGCAGGAGTAGGCCCATTGATATGCACTACATTTTGCATATAGACCTACTCCTGTAGGTCTATATTTAATCTCTTAAGCACTGTCAGTCTTCCACTTCTCCTTTACTTTGAAGTTGAACTAAAATGGAGAAAAATGTGACAAATCATTTCAACCTGTTCAATAATGTAACATGCAGACTATGCATGCTTGACATTTCCCTTCTCATTGTAGTGAGGAAATCTTAGTCATCATGTCAGGTATTTGGCACTCATAAAAGAGAAAAAAAATAAAAGCAGGAGGAAAAAATCAAAATATAATTCCAAATCTTCAGTATTTTGGTTTTGTTAGAGAGATAATACATACAAAACATTAAAGATTAAACCTGCAGAGATTAGCAGAAACAACAAGTGTAGGGAGACCTGAACAACAGGACATGAGTTAAAAGAATGAATACAAAGCTAAATGCTGTTTATTTAAACTGTTTGAGGAGACTTAACTGGGATTAAATTTGGATCCTGCATTTTTGCAGTGGTTTGGTGAAAGGCATGGAGAGATCCAAACAAATTCAGGAGGTAGGGAGAGACAGCATCAAAGAAAGTACAATTTGAAACAGTTTGGGAAGCTTCTGTGGAACCTACTGGACAAAAAGCTTGTTCCATGTGGCTTCTGAATGAGGGTGAGATCTCATGTTTTGGGGCCAAATGTTGAATGGGTTTAAATCTTGAAATCAAGATGAATGGCCAGATCCTCACATAGTAAAAATTGCTATAGCTCTATTAGATTTAATTTATAATGGCTCCCAACCTTTACAATAGTTAATGACCAAATGGGGACCCTTTCCATGGAGTCTGAGAAAGGGCCTAACCAAGAAAACTCTAGTTCTTTTCATTACGGGAGGATTAGGCTCCGTGGAGGTTCCATAGTTTCATAGTTGGTAGGGTTGGAAGGGACCTTGACAGATCATCAAGTCTGACCCCCTGCCATGGCAGGAAAAAGTACTGGGGTCAAACGCCCCCAGCAAGGTGTTCCTCTAACCTCCTCTTAAAGACCCCCAGGTTAGGAGCCAGCACCACTTCGCTTGGAAGTTGGTTCCAGATCCTAGCCACCCTGACTGTGAAGTAGCACCTCCTGACGTCTAGTCTGAATCTACCCTCTGCCAGCTTGTGACCGTTATTTCTAGTCACTCCTGGTAGTGCTCGGGGGAACAGGGACTCCCCCAATGCCTGCTGGTCCCCCCTGACTAGTTTGTAAATGGCCACTAGATCCCCCCTCAGCCTTCTCTTGTGGAGGCTGAACATGTTCAGATCCTGTACTTCTCCTCATAAGGCCTGCCCTGTTGCCCCCTGATCATGCAGGTGGCCCTCCTCTGGACCCTCTCAATGCTGTCCACATACCTCCTGAAGTGCGGCACCCAGAACTGGACGCAGTACTCCAACTGCAGCCTGACCAGTGTTGCATAGAGGGGGAGGATCACCTCCTTGGACCTGCTTAAGATGCATCTGTGGATGCATGACAAGGTGTGGTTGACCTTCCTGACCGCATCCCCACACTGTCGGCCCATGTTCATTTGGGCATCAATAATGACTCCAAGATCTTTTTCTGCCTCTGCACTGACAAGAAGGGAGTTCCCCAGCCTGTAGGTATGCTGCTGGTTCTTCCTCCCCAGGTGCAGCACCTTGCACTTGTCAGGTTGTTTGTGCACAGCCTATCCTTTCACAATGTACACTAGCTTTTGTGGTTTGCCCATCCATGCATAAGTAGGATATGCAGTTTTAGATATTCAGTCATCCTGTAGGAATGTCCATCACTAATAGAGTGCTAGAGACATAGATCCCCTTTATTTTCACCCTTCCAAAAAAAATCAGGTGGAGGTTAAGCATGACCTAATTTTTCATATTTGTTCATGTGAGCACACACTAGTGTCAACTACTTTGGATTATCATTTTGGTGAAATGCAATGTAATTCTGCGATTCTTCTCACCTGGCCAACCAAGACAGATGTAGAGGCACACAGACAGGTAATGCCAGCCATGTTGTGAAGTATGATATAGAAATTAAAATCTCACTCAGTACTGGTAGATTAAAATTGCTTAAAACAGGTCTGATCCAAAACCCTCTGACATCAATATGAGATATTCCATTAACTTCAGGGTACAGTCAGTCAGGCTCACAGTTACAGGTTGATCTACAATTTCCACCAAAAATGTTTCCTTTTTTCTTTTCTGTACTTTTTAAATAAAAACTGTTTTTTGTGACAGATCAGAAATGTTCAAGAGAACTAATAAATTTCATAAAACCTAAATCATGTTGCTTAAAACAATTTAAAACAAGTGCTTCATGTTACTTGAAGAAATGTTGATGAAAGGGAGTTTCTCATTTTTGTTACATTCCCCTCTGCCCCACAAAATGTTAATTTTCTAGACAGCTCTACTTATGATACAGAATTTCTACATATTAAAAATTAAATACATGATTTGTCCTACCTTGAAAATGCTGCTACATTATCAGCTAAGGTTTGCTGATCATCTGCTCCTGATCGGTAATAATCATACACTGATTTTGGAAGAACTTCTTTAGCATGTTGTTCAAAATCTGCAATACAAACTGGCTTTCCAGACATTTTGCAGGTCCCAAAGAATAAGTTTTTTCCTACTTCAGTCTCTTTTTAGCTATATTTTTCCTCTCTGTAAATCATTAACACAAAACTTCAACAAAGTTCAAGTCGCTGTATTTAATTAACTACATAAAAAAAAACTGTACAAACAATCTGTCAATGTGTTGGACATTCCTTTTGGACATTGCCCTATGTGCTGATTTATATACTGAGTTACGGGCCCAGTTTGCTCAGATCAGATCAAGATCACAATGGTCCAAAACATGGCAAAAAAAGGAGGAAGAAACAAATTAATACATAAGCAAAACAAACATATTAGCACCTCATGGATAAGTAAATTAAAGCTTATTCTGGGAAAGCCTATACATTACTTGGTCAGTGACTTTATGTCCTGAGGGGCCACAGCTATGATGTGACGGCCGACACACAAAGCCTGGGGACCCCAGCAATGAGAGCATCCTGCATGCCTGCCGCGTCTCCCGCCGCTACACCAAGCTGATGCACTACCTCACTACCATCCATTGGTCCCGTGAAATCTATGTTGAACACATCACGGGCCACCGCCAGTACACCGACCCCACCAGACCAACCACCACTGGACCGGACACAGAGGGGACTGCCTGAAACCCTCTCTGCACCTGATGGACTCCAAGAGGAACCTTCAATGATGGACCACTCCACTCCACCCAAAGAGGACCTCTGCAATGAGACTCTATATAGACTGAGAAACTTTCCCCAACCTATGCCCTCCACCATTGCAGACCATTGTATGGGTTTGTGTGCATCTACCTTCTTTCTCTCTGAGCATTGCAACCCCCCCACTTCCCCCACTGTGGCAGGGCACTGTGGGTGCCTGCCGCTTTAAGGGTCTGGGACTGGTAGCTGCCAGGTGCTGGATAAGGGCAGCCATTTTGAACCCTGGGCATATAAACAGGGCAGTTTTGCTGCTGGAAGCCGCACAACAACACCGCCTGGCAGCAGGGCTGCTAGTATCATCTGGAGGCAAGGGAGGTGCTGTAGGGGATGATCTGGAGGCTCCAGGTCCTGGGCATGACCTAAAACTGCACCCTGCCAGGAGTGGGTGGCCTGGTGAGGCTCTCAGTGGTGTGGGAGCCCCCAGGAAATGCCAAGCCAGTTACCACCCCAATGAAAGGCAGGTAGGGGTGCCTTAACCCCAGCCATCACCTTCAGGTGGGTAGAGGTAACATCTGTAGTAGGAACACAACCTGCTGCCCCAGAGGGGGAGTGAGAGTCCCCTGTGAGACCCTGGAGCACCAGTCACGGTGTGAGGTACCCCAGCTCCCCATATCCAGGAAGGGGGACTCGGAGAGACTGTGGGGCTAGTGAGGCTGGTGGTAGAGTGCCCCTTGACTGGTCTAAGCTGGGGCCAGGGCCAAGATGGTCAAAAGGGCCAGGGGCCCGCTGCGAGGGGCACCCTGGGTCATGGGCCTGGGGCCCCACCTGACCTTGGAGGTGAGGCCAGAGCCTGTGTATGGCCGAAGGTCCTGAGCGGGGGACCACACCTGGGAGGGAGCCAGCTACGAGGAGCTTGGAAGCCAGAATGAAGGCGGTGTAGGCCACCTGAGCGGAGGGTTCGAAGGAGGTCCCACCAGGAAGATTCTGGGGCCCAGTGTGGGGGCTGGGATGCTTGTTAACATCTGGATGCCATCTGCGAGGCTTGGGCCATGGTGTAGGGATGGTACAGAGCTGCGGGCACCCCCCTAATATTGGGGTGCAAAGGAAAATGGGCAGCCTTCTGCCTTATTTAACAGCTTATTAATTTTCCAGCAAGTCATGGCGGGTGAGACAGGCGGGTGGCGTGCCCAGAGGCAGGTGGGAAGCCGGCAACGGCTGGCCTGAGAGAAACTCACTTTGCCACACCCACCCCGTTCCCCCACCCCCAGGCTTAGTTGGCTAACATTGTATTTTCTGTAACCTAGTTGTATTCCCCTCCTTATCCCCATCCCTCCTATATTAGTCCCTTGCTTGGGCACTCTGTATTTCCCTTCTGGCTTTGTCATCTTTTTTGGCTCATGACTCTTAACATCTACTAATAAAATTCATTCTGAATATTGCCAGTGCTAAAGAAAAAAGAGGAAGAACTGCTAGATATGCTCAAATTGCAACAGCAAAAAAGGGCCTGGTCATTACTGTAGGCTTCAAGCTAAATGTGAGTCAACAGTGTGCTCTTGCTGCAAAAATAAAGAAGAAAGCAAATAGCATATTGGTTGTAATAACAGGAGTGTCACGCGCAAGTCAAAGGAAATGATTCTTCCACTCCATCCAGCACTGATGATGCCTCACCTGGAGAACTCTATCCAGAAGGGAAAGAAAGATGAACAAATTGAAAAGGATTCCAGTAGAGACCAACAAAAATTATTAAGGGTCCAGGAAATACAATTTACAAGGAAAATCATAACTGGAGTTATAAGCCTGAAAAAATGAAGACTGAGGGGTGTATTGACAACTACAGGAAGGGTGGTTATAAAGAGGATGGTGAGGTTATCTGTGGCCATAGGGCATGTCCACACATGCAAGCACATGCACTTACAGCAGCTCAAATAGAAGCTGTGCAAATTTGAGCTGGGACTTTCTGCCTCAGTGCACATGCTTGAACATGCACTTTGTTGTGGAGCAAATTGTGCCACTTGGGGCAAAATAACCCTGCCTGGCTCCTCCTGGATCTGCAGCCAGGGGGAGCTAGAGCCCAGGGCCAGCACCTGTGCTGTCCCCAGCAGTATAAAAAGCTGCCCTGTCCTGGCCTCAGCAGTACAAAAAGCTGCCCTGTCAAGTAGCTCAGCAATACTCGTTCTCAGGAGCTTCTGGGGCCCAGCCAATTGGTACCTGGGGACACTACCCCTTGTGCCAGCTGGACTGCTGAAGCTTCCCTGAGAGTTCCCTGCACCTTTTACCCACTGCAGCAGTCTGGCAGTGGGGGCTGTGACCTGCTGTGCACCTGCCAGTCCTGGATGGGGACTTGCCCCTCTAGGCCAGCTGCCACTGGGCTGTGGCTGCAGAGTTGGCCTCTGTGCCACACTAATGCCACATGTGCCCCCTGCCCAGAAGATGTTCTGGGTGTGGTGGCCTGCTTTGAACTGTCAAAGCATGTCCTCCTTGCCCCATTTGGCTAAGAGGTCAGCCACAGCCAGCTGGGTACAAGATGCCAGCTCTGAGCAGGCAGGGTCCTGCCACTGGCCTCCCTAGCAGGAATTCTGGTGTTCCCTATTGGAAAACTGAAAAATCCCTGATAAAAAAAATCCCAAAGTCACTCTGTAAAATACCCTAAAATCCATGTTCCTCCACAGTTAAAACAAAAGACGACTATAAAGAGAGACACAGAGACAGAGATAATGATCAATTGGACAATGTTTTATTGATATATCTAGTGTTAAAAGATGTCTCATCATAATAACAAAGTGAACTCTAAATACACGTCTCATGAATTCATGAATACATGAATATATATTTTGCTGCCCTCCCACAGCGGTGACAGCCCTCACACAGGAATTATGGCCCCCCAACAGGGGCCAAATGGCCCCCACAGGGGCTACTCCCCCCGCAATGCCCACATGCCCCACTCCAGCTCCCCAGTTGTTGCCCCACCCGGCCCCATCCCCGCCAGCTGCTGCAGCCCCCCCCCACGGCTG
>NW_005841836.1:5435511-5449620 GCF_000455745.1 Alligator sinensis
AGCAGGGCTGGGGGAGCTGGGGAGTGGACAGGACCAGCAGGGGCCCCCCCATGGTCCCCTCCCCCCTCCTCCAGCCCCTTCCTTACTGCACTGGAGCCCTGGTGCTGAAGCATGCTGCCTGGCAGGCCACATGGTTCAGCACCAGGGCAAGGGCCCAACCATAGAAATGCTCTGGCAGCCAGAGCATCTTCATGGAGGACCCAGTCTCCAGTTACCTCAAGGAACAGTCCCCACTTTTTTTAACTTCGGATTTTTTAGACCGCTGAATATCCAGGGATCTAAAAATCCAGGGAAACATTTTTTTGTTCCCACACATGCCTCTTGCCTCGTCTCAAAGGGGTTTGAGATGGAGCAAGAGGCACATGCGCACTTGTCTGAACGCGTCCATAAGGGACAGGTCAAGAAGTCTTAAATTGCAACAAGAGGGATTTTAATTTGGATATTAAGAAGAACTTTCTAAGTATGGGGGGGGGGGGTTGAGCCTTGAAGCAGCTTATCTAAAGATGTGGTGGAATCTCCATCCTTCATTGTTATTAGGAGCAGATTCGACAAACACATGCTAAGGTGGTTTTTAGTCATGGATGATCCCACTTTGAGCAGGGGATTGAACTAGATGAGCTCCTGAGGGCCTTTTGAGCCCTGTTTTCTATGGACAGCTTAACATGTGTCCCAGGTGGGGTGAAGGGGGGTTTAATTAGAGTGGCTCTTGGAAACTGCTCTAATTTAAGTGCCCATAACATCTCATGTATTCAGCATCCCACACTTCAATATGTTGGGAGGGGGCACTTTAACTAAAACTCATTTGACAGTCGTGTCAGGGGCGCTTTAACTAAAGCTCCAGATTCATTGAGTCTGCTTCAACGCTTGCAAATTAGCATGCATTGGAGGAGGCATCAGGCACATGTATAGGTGCCCTATGACACTGTGATCTGTCCCATTTGCAAAAACAGATCTAAATCTAAATTCAAATGTTTGCATATTTGAGGGGGTTTAGACATTAGCAGATAAGGCAGCAGATAGGGACTTGGGATATTTGGGCTCAGTTCCAGACTGCTGCAAATGCCCTGTCTCTCATGGTGCGAGTGACTCTCTCTCTCTGTGACAACTCCTCACCTGTAAACTGGGGATAATACTCCTTCCACTCTCTCCTAGTCATGACTACTTGGATTGTAAATTCTTTGCGCCATTGGCTTTTACTAATATCCATATGACACTGAACACAATGGATGCTGATCTACACTGAGTATCTAGGCATTTCTGTAATGTGAATGGTGATGGCTTACCTCTGCTTATCATCATGAACTGGCAAAACTGACACCCAGCCAATTTATTTATCAATACCAGGATTGACATGGCTGTTGCACTTCCCCTTCCCCACAGCAGGAGGTACTATAAGGAGGCAAAGCCTGTTAAGGGTGCTTCCTCAGTCCATTCCTCCATTTGAATCATGAAAACACGGAGGAAAACAGCCTGACAACCACAGAGGGGAGACCAACCTCCAGCCAAAAGGGCCAGTGTGTTAAGGTGACAGAGCAGTGAGTAGAAGACATCTCTCCAGTTCCTCCAACAACCTCCAGGCTGGGCTTCATTGTTGTGTATTTCCACTTTATTGGGTCCCTACCCTACAACCTGCCTCAGTGTACCCTGAGCAGCAGCATATTTTAGGACTGGTCATCTCTTTGGGATGCAGTTCCAGCACAAATGAGTAGGGCCTGAAAGGATTCCCCTGTGGGTTTTTATATATTTCAATAGGTTACTTCCATATTTGCTAAATCCCCCACTTCTGCTGTCTTATATAGCTGGAGAATTTTCTTAACAAGTGACGATGTTGTAAGTATTTTTAAAACCTTGTCATTAACTCAGATTTATGCACAAGCTGGAAATAAAATGAACTCACCTAGTGGGTGTTATTTATCCAAAATGCAGTGACTGTGAAGTCAAGATTTGGACAGGAAATCATAATATTTGACTCAATCACAAATTTCTTACTACATGTTTGCCAGAGAGAATTGCAGCTTACAAGTGCATCTTATCACATGTTTTCAACCTTCTTGCTCTGCAGGTATCAATTATTAATTGTGTGGTTATTTTGCCACTGATGTTTGGGATGGAGGGAGAAATCAATAATTAAATTTAAAACTAATCCTTCAAAGCTGTAGGATCAGAGACAGCAGCACTTTGAACTTGTCATACAAGCCTTGTAGGTCACAGCTTGGTCACCTCTGGTGAATACAGGCCTTGCTTTCTCACTGTTACTCCAGTTTTTAAGTTATACCAGCTTAAAACTGGTCAAAGACGTGAGCCAGAACCTAGCACCCATTATTTTGCAATCTGCTTAGATATCTGTAATAAGAAACAGGGTAATCCATCATTTACTGAGACATTTGGATTTTAAAATGGCTTGATTTTTCTGTAATGAGGCTATAAAGTAAACAAATGGGGGGGAGGGGAGAAAGAACTACAATCACATGCTTCATTATCCTAACCCAGGATAGTGAAATGCAGATTCTTTTTTAAAAGCAAACACTGCCTTCTTGTTCTAAAGGAAAACCCCGAGCTCGTATGTACACTCTCTAGTGTATAGGATTCAACAAAAAGTGAGAAAGACACTTAAGATTCCAAAGAGATTTGCTAACATCTTTTGAGAAACACCTTGGGGACCGGAAGAGGAAGAGTAGCACTGGCTATAAGGTCAGTCTCGAGAAACATTTAAAGAAAACTATAGCACATGGAGACATTCTGCTTTTTCTCTAATTGCTTTCCCATATGAAGGGAAGCTTAGCCTAAGAGGCTTGATAGCGAGGGGTTTATGCTTCCTATGGGCATTGATCTGCTCAGAATTTTCATGAAATGAATTACTGGAGGTGAATATTAATGCATATGTAATTATGCCAGGAGGTATTTCATCTAAGGCAGGCAAATCACACCAGCCATATTAATTTCAAACAAAACCCAAAAGTGTTCAATTGACATATCTTTATGTACCTTGTATAAAAATTAGGGCTGTTTCTGCTTTATTTATGCATGCATTTAAAATGAACACTGTCCATGCAAAACATGCACATCAGACAATAAGCACTGTATGGAAGCCAAATGCTTTTAACGCAGGCAGCTGTATTCAGCATTACTTTGTGTGTCAGTTTATAGTCATGACAATTTGCACAAAAACTGCTGAAGATAGCTAAAGTGCTTCACTGCCAAACTTTCCTCTCTATCTTTATGAAACCACTTATGCACTTGCTGGAAAAAAAATTTAAAAATTGCTCCCAAGCTGTTCCTATTGCCTCTTTCATTCCTCTCTCTGCTTATTTTCATTAGTCATATTCACATAAATCAGGAAGCTTTTATGTCACAAATAGTTACATTGCATTCATGCTAATACTTGCTTTCCTCAGTTACCACACTCAGGCACATGCACTCTGCATACGCTAAGGCTAGAGGTTCCAGAAACCCTGTGAATGGATACTCAGTCCATATTGACTAAGGTAGACAGAGGATCACATTCTGTTCTGTGTAGGGAGAGTTATGTCAGAAGATCCACAAGGAAGGGAAGATACATTCTGTCATAGTCGACTGGTAGGAGGAGCACAGGGAGGCACGTGTCCCCCCAACAGGGTCCCTGCCACCAACGCCATCAGCAGTGTGTGTGCGCTCTCCAGCTCCATCCCCGCCGACAGTGTCTGCTCGCCAGCTCTGTCCCCGCTGACGCTGCCTTCTGCGGGTGCCCCTCAGACTCAGGAGGCACTAGTTGCCCATGCATTCTGTCACCATACCAGTGTCACAGTATATTCCTGTGCAAAAACTGAAAGGGAGAAAGTGTTCATAATTCTGGCCTGGCAGAACCTTAAATTGAGGGATCATAGTTCACATATTTGTATGAAGAAGGTCTTTG
Source organism: Alligator sinensis (assembly GCF_000455745.1). Classification (NCBI taxonomy): domain Eukaryota; kingdom Metazoa; phylum Chordata; order Crocodylia; family Alligatoridae; genus Alligator; species Alligator sinensis. The sequence continues at coordinate 5,439,404 of NW_005841836.1, forward strand.
GTCAAGTGATGGTGGCAGTGCATGCACCTCAGACTATTCATGTCCCTAGGAGAGAATCTGGATAAGGAAATATGGACATTTGTGGGGGGGAAGGTGACTTTTGTAATGTTCATTCATACCCTTTATGGTGCTACCTACATGACTGAGTCGAGCAAAAGGTCCACCCAAGCCTAATGGTCCACTGAGGCTAGCATGATAAAGATCCTGCTGCCAGCAGCCACACAATGCAGTGACGTGGCTGCTTCTGATTCCGCAGCCTGAGTAACCAGGTGCCCATTTACGTTTAGGTAATCTGGAAGTGGTCTTTGGCATGAGTCCAGAGCAGGGCTATAATTCATATCTCCTGAGCCATAGCAGGATGCCTTGACTCTCTGCCACCACATGACAATTAATTGTGCTTGAATTTATCCCATATTCACTCATGACATAGACATTCAAGTGAAATAAAAAAAGAAAGGCTACATTTTTTAGAGCAAAATCATCACTCAGCTTCCTGATATCAGGTGACACCAGCAAAATTGCCTCCAGGCTACAGAGAAATGCTTTTGTAGAACATACTTGAATTTATACTAATAATTTATAATCTCTCTGCAATCCCTTTTGTGTCCCTTTGTATTCTGTTCTTGGAATTTGGTCACAGAGATGCTAATCTCCCCTTTCAAAGATGCAACTGTTTAACACAGTAGTCCCCCAAAACAAGTTCAGAATGTCAAGCACAGAATGCGTCCAGAACCTATACCTGTACTGACTGATATATCATGAATATTGGGCAGCACTTAAAAAGCCCACCCAGGAATACCACAGATAAGCTTCTGAATAATAGTCAAGAGCAAACACCACCTAAAAATAATACCAGCCATGCTTCTGAATAACAGCTGAACAATCAAGGAGGAGACAGTTGTCAGCAACATCAGCACTTAGCTTGGGATCACAGTCAACCCCTATATGGGGGAGCTTCCCTTATTATGTCTTGTATCTGAAAGGCAGTAGGCAATACCATACATTAAGGCCTTTGATACTATTGATAGGGACCTACCAAAATTGTGATTGTGTATTTTTCATGGAAAATGCAAAATTGGTCTGAGACTGTGAAAAAATGGCAAATTCTACGAAAAATGGCAGGTTGGTTGTGAAAAAAACAAAGAAAAAAGCAAAAAAAAACCCTACCAGTAAGCAGGGAAAAGAGTGGGAAGCCCTGCAGTCCTGAAGCACTAGAGGCAGGGGAGCAGGGTGCTGGGAGAGCAAATAAGAGGCTCAGCCCCTGATGTAGGCTTAGTCCAGGAGCCAGTCCAGGACCCAGCTAGAGAAGTGATGCTGGCTGATACAGTATGCTGCAGCCTGAAGAAGATTCAGCATGAATGCTGAGAAGAAATCATCCAAGATAATCAAAAATGTTTCAGTTTTGGACCATGTAAGGCAGTATCTTGCAGGGGCCTTGCATGAAGACTGTTCTGTAGCACCTGCAGTGTAACTCTGAATATGCTGAGGAAAACCAGCATAGATCGACACTTAAGAGTCTGAGGTGCACATGAAGCAAAAGGCTGTTGCAGAAGCTGAAGGTCAGAGCAACAAACAAGTAACAGTCTCTTTGTTCTTTAAAAGAACCACAGAAAGCAGCTTGGCAAGACAAGAGGCAGCATTTTTCCTCATGGAGGCTTTCACGGTGGTGAACATCCCACTGGAGAAGCTTGATCACCCTAAGTTAAGGGACTACACCTGAACCAAAATATACCAAATATTAGCAGTTTTCTGTGTGCCAACAAGCTCTGCCAGGACTATCTCCCTGCAGTGACACATGTACAGTCCATGAATGCTGCCCTGGCAGAGTATGAATCCTTCTCCATTGTGTCTGATGAAGCCACTGACCCTCAGGACAACTATGTGCTGCACATTTGTACCAGGGAGCTGGACAGATTGGAACCTGCCCATTTCAAACAGAACCAGTCCACCTCACATCTGTCAATTTTTCTACCATGTCTCAGGCCATAGTACAGATAGTTGTCAACTATGGCTTAGAATTTAATGGAGTCTCAGCATTCCTGTCTGGCAATGCCATGTATGTGTGCAAGACTGTCTCTGATGTGCATCTGGTGTGCTGCAAATACAGTTTGTGCCACCTTCAATGTGCACATTCTGTCTTTAGTAAGTGACATCTGGTGCACACAGTTCCCTAATGTGGATATCCTGGTGTCATCCTTCAAGAAGGCCTTCAAACACTGTCCAGGACATAAGGTCAGATGCAGGGAGTCCATTGCCAGTCAAAGTGAAGACTCACATGGAACTGTGCTGCTGCCACCAGAACCTCTGTCCATTCATGGTTCAACATGGTCCATTACCATGCCAAGCACATGCAGTACTACCAGCAATTTATGAGCAAGGAGCTAGAAATCACACCCAGTGCACAGTGCATGCTTAAACTTCAAGATCTCTTAAGGCAGGGCAACATTCAAGATCAAGTTATGTTTGTGGCTGAAAATGCCACCCAATTCATGGAGCTTCTAATGTGGTTTGAAGGCCAGGAGGCATGATCCACCACACATACAACCTTATGGATTTGATAAGTTGAGTTGAAGACACAGCATCACAAGAACTGTCAAGCTGTCCTCATGAAAATCAGCAGAGACAGAAACTGCTCCAGGCAATAGCTGTAAAGCTGAACCAGTACTGCAGGTGTGATGCATCACTGCCTCCATGGTTCAGACAACCACCTGCTTCCTTCCTTAATGCTGTTCACATTTTGGCCCCCCAACTAGGTGCCTATTCTGAGTTGTGACTCTCAGCTACCAAAATCAATCCCTGGATGGTGGAAAGAGCATGACAACGAACATGCTGCTTATGTGAGCTTTGTCCAAGAGTGTCGGATGACTGTGCCTGTGTCTTGTGACTCTGCTTGTGACAGGTTTCCATATCTCTATGCCCTGGCAAAACACTGCCTCAGCATTTCAACAAACTCAGTAGATGCTGAGTATACCATCTCAGTGTACAGACAAGTGTTCACCCCACAGAGAAAGAGGCTATGTCTATACAAGAATCTGACTGCACAGTAGCCCAATGCTATTGCACAGTAGCATTGCATGGCAAAAACCATGACACAACCCTACTGCACAGTAGTGTTAGGCTACTACTCAGTAGCACCACAAAAAAGTCATTTATTGGCATTACTGCACTGTGACTCAGGTTCCTGTGCAGTCAGTGTCTCATGTAGATGTAGCTAGAGAATATCTACAGTTACTGCTACTGGATACGGCATGCTAACATTTGATAGCTACCTCCTTTTTATTATGTCCTTTAATAAAGTGTATATAGTTGGTATTAATTACAATTCATGTTGTGTATAGCTTTAAATTTCATAACACATTTCAATTTAGTGTTTAATTAAATGCTTAGATTGCTTAATGTGTCCCCTGATTAAGCACACAAAAGCCATTAATGGTAAGCAATTAAGCCACAGTTTGGGGCCATCTGTCAATCTTTGGGGAAGGGTGGGACTGCCAGGACCCCTTAGCCAATATGTAGAGGGGTTGGGAGACACTGCACTCAGCCTGAAAAAATGGCAGCTGGTCCCAGGATCTGCCCATGAAATCAGCCAACCACCTCCTTGAGTTCAGTAAACCTCTACCTATGAACCAGAGTGATGGTACCTTATTTTGACATTTAAAATGAGCATCCCAGAAATGCAGGGGTGCAGGGCACAGTCTGGTGAGGAGGCAGAGTGATGAGGAACAGAACAGGTGGGCAGACACCACCGCCGTCTGCCTGCCTGGCACACCATGTGGCCATACCCCCACCTCTGCCTGCAGCAACGCTGACCCAGGAGAGGGGGGGAGGAGGAGTGTCACGGATTTCCTATTCTCCCATAGTCACCCTAGACATAGCCCATGAGGACAAGTTTGCTTCTCTAACTTATGATCATCAAATGGGGTGGGGAGAGGCAGTTTGATCCAGTGAGACAGGATACATTTATTTTGCCCAACAGAAGTAAGTTTTGTGTACTGACTCCATCCCAGTTCTAGGGACTCTGAAGCTGCCTGTCCACATACCTTAATCTTCAAAGGCAACAGCTGTCATCATTGGCTGAAGATGAAGTTTATAAGGCATTCAGTGATCAGTTTATGAGCTGAGGACTGATTGTATGTGAGCACCTCCAGCCTTAATACAAAGCAAGTAAAAAATGTCATTTGGTAGATCTGATCTTTTCACCTCTTTTTGATCTGGCAGCCCCTAGCACACAGCACTGAACAGCCTATCCAGTGCCACTGACAAAGATATATAGGCTAGGTCTGACACAGCCTCCTTACAAGTAATTGGCTCCTTTATTTTATTGAACCTATCTAGTTGCTATCCAATTGGATGAAAGACTCCCTCTGTCTGCTTAATGAGACCTCAGCTGTCTTAGCTTTAACCTTGGGGGGAAAAAAAGAAAATGACATTTTACTTAACGGCAAAGGGCTCACCTGAATGACTAAGACAAAGATCACTGATAAAAGTCAATGCTCGATTCAATTGAAATGTTCAAATACAATTAGGGCAAAGAAAAACAAAATCAAGACAGCATTAACGTTCTAGTCCATATCTTACTGCTTCTCATTTGTTTCCCTGGCAGACTTTGAAGAATCAGCCCTGGACAGTGGGGTCACTGCTGTGACAGATCAGCCAGGCAAACCCCCAGAGTTTGGACCGTTACTAGTGGTGCCAAAAAAAATCTTGTTAAAAAAAAAAATCTTTACATTAGCTGCATCTCAGATTGTTGTCATGTATGCTTTTAGTTTTATGCATTTGCTTTTCACTCACCTTCATTTTGGAATTGGATCAGCTGGTTTCTCTTTATGGCAGAAAACGCTTTTACAGCACTGTATTAGCAGAGTTATTTTACGCAGAATGTGCTGCTATTATAGGACTTTTCATTTTTCCAGGATGATTAAAGTGTCACACTATTTCCATTGCAAAGCTGGCCTCACAAGGGAAGGTCTTACCCATACAACCTGGGTCTGGCAGGGACTTGTAAGCTTGGAAGGGGACAAACTAGCTTAAAATAAGTTTGGTCCAGCTTGTGCACGTGCCTTGCAGAACCAAACTGGGCACTTCGATGGTAGTAGCTGCTGGAAGGTCAAGGAGGAGCCATGGCTTTTTGTCAAGATCACATCATAGAGTCTTCTTTTCACCAGCCTCAGGGACTGGGGTGGGAGGAGGAAAAGTGCAGAATCCAGTTGAGGGGATGAAGCCTTCCAAGCTCTGGGGTTCCTTCTCCCTCCAATTCTACAGAAGGTTAATCTCTCCAAACCGCTGCTTAGGCTCTTCCAGAGTACCATGGCTGTTTCCTGTTAGAGTGACCACATAAGTTCTACCCCTCATCTATCCACCAGGTCCCTTCCTCTGATAGGTGCCGACTTCATCGCCAATGTGTGCTAGAATAGCCAACCACAAAAAGGCATGTGTATGAGTAGCATTTCCAATATATAACTTTGTAGCTGCTTCCTATCATGCCATTAATTGAATGCATGGCCAGGAGCTCCTGTGGCTGGGAGCCCAGGCAGCTGATCAGAGCTCCCAGATGGAGCTGGGAGGGGGGTCTATGTGTACCTCCAAGTCTGACAGCTTCCAGATAACAGGGCTCCTAGCTGCAGGGGGGCCCCACTCACCCCCACAGCTGAGACCACAGCAGCTGTAGTCTCCCAGCTGTGAGGGTGCATCAGGCATCCCTGCAGCTGAGAATCCCATCACCTGGAGGTGGCACTGTGGTAGCCAGAACCAGAGGGGTTACTATCATGAGCAATAAATATATGCTCTTGGAGGCATTCAGGCAATTGTGTAAGCAGTTAAGATTAGCTAATGCAAAGCTTGCACATTTGCAACCTGCAAGCGGAATTTGTCTGTCACAATTTAACCAAAGTGTTAAATCTAACTGTTTGCACTGATCATGGGCCCCAAAACCAAGCAGAACTATAAGATTAACTGATCTAACAGGTTTTTTAAAGGTCAAGCCATAAGAAGATCTGACCACCTAATATAATTAGCACATTCCTAGCAATCCAGGAATAAGAAACTAAGGGCAGGTAATGCTAATTTCAAACCTCAAAGTAATGTGGTGTAATTTGCTTATTGGGTGAACCCGAGTTCGGGCAGTAACCTTTCATGATAATTTCTAACACCTTTTGATCCCATAGGGTAACAGCTATAGGGCAAGACTGCGAGTGGCTCTAAAGCTAAATAGATTAGCATAAAATAAGGCATAAAGGAACGCGCATGTCAAGTGACCAGTTAGAAAGACGGGACAGAAGGACCATCGCTGTACCAAGCCTGGACCCCGGACTCCCAGTGTGAGTGAGGACCGGATCCTGACCAAGGATCTTCCCAGTGACCCCTCGGACAGCACTGATCGGGGATGCCTGACTTCGCTGGAACAACTTGACGCGCACCTGGCATAGAGGGACTGCCAATAAGTTGCCAACCCCATGTGGGAACTCTTTGTCATTCTATCTGTTGTTATCATTCACTATTAGCTCTTTATTACTGTACTATCTGTTTGTCACATTAACCATTCTGTTAACTGTTGTATGCTAAGCTATAAGTAAATTTGCCTTTACTTCACTCCCAACTCGCCTCCTCAATCCCAAACCCAGCAGTCTAATGGCTGATACACTCACAGCGCCTAGCTGGCCTGTAACATGGCACCCAGCTGTGGAAGTTTGTTTCTTGCTGGTGCAGGGGAAGGCCAAGATCAGACTCCCTCTCCACTGCCCAGAAGGCATGATAGGATCTGATTCACGATCCCACAATCATGCTTCCTGCCATGCATATGTGGCACAGCAGGAGGTGCAATTGCGTGCATTGCACATTAGATCCCATTGCATCTTTACGTGCACATGTAGAGGGGCCCTAAAAGTCAGAATCAGTTGGGCTCCTCTTTACCTACTCACGCTCTTCTCAGATGAGCTGTCCATGATGGAAGGATGATTCTACTCCGGTTAAGTTGGTGCATGCCCCATAAGCACTCAGGAATTTATTCCCAAGTGAGGTAGATAAGTACTATTTGGTATTTTGACAATAAGAGCACACCACAGAGGTTAGATAACTTATACAAGCCCCAAGTCTGTGTCAGAGATGGGAACTGAACCTAACCCATGTAAGTCCCAGTTCTATGTCTTACAAAAAGGGAAGGATGAGTTTGTGGGAAGAGTAGTTTCACTAAAAGAAAAGGATAAGAAAAGGTGGAACTTTCATTTTCGTGCCAGGAAAAGGGCTCAGGCAAAGTAATGTACCAACTGTATAGCTATATTTGAAAGCTGTTCCTTGCTGGCTATGGCAAAAGACTTTTTTTCTGAACTCACACATCAAAGGTCAGATGTTTAAAAAAAGACTTACCACTCTCAACTGGATCTAGATTTTCCAAAGTACAAAGCTCCAGTTTGAGGCCTTCATTGAAAGCAGCCATTACTCTCATTTGGATATGTTGGGCGTGGAACAATTTTAAGTAGCCATGAAAATACCAAGGCTCATAATTGGGAACTACTGGGTGCAGGGTTCTTTTGGATATCTGGTTTCAAAGATCTATTTTTACATATGCTACATATGCTACCCAGAGACTAACTCACTGATGTATACGGATGCATTTAACCCAGCTAATCTAAAACACAAAAATAGGAATAGGGAAGGAGGATCTCTCCACATTTAAATCATAGATCTCCTTTTATTTACATAAATATATACGAGTCAAGTCTGGCCATGAACGTAGTGGCTTGACAACACTTTTAGTAAGATTTGATGCCATCTACAGTATCCTTTCCACTTCCATCAAAATAAGCTACGTTCTTTTGTGAACCTCTTTTCCGTCGGACTATAATAGTGACAGGGCCTGGTTTTGAAAATCTTTTCCCAGCTGCAGCCAGAGTTGCAAACTGAAATGAAAAATGATGACAAGGAGGTAAGAAACTGACACACAACATTTACCTTCTTCATCAGCAATCTACAAAGTCAATGCAATGATTAAGAAAAGTAGGCTTCCTATTGAGGAAAATAATGATTGCCCCTAGCCATTCAACAGCCAGGCAACCAAGGATAGTGAGGGGTGTGGGTGGGTTTCAAAGAACTGTCCATTCACTTGTGCTGAGTAAGAAGGACACTGACCTCTCCATGGTAAATGGAGGGTGGAAATGTCAAGTGTAGTCTGCAGGGAGTATCTGCAGGACTCTAGTAAAGTGAGTAACCAAAGTGGGGTCTAGAAAGGTGGTGTGGCCATTCCAGGCAAGTTTTTACACAGATTTTATCCACTGCCAGGGGAGAGGTCACAAGCCCTCTCAAACTTCAGTGTAGCAGTAGAGCTCCCCCCCATGTCATTTTATGGTGCACTAATTTATGAGAGAAAGATCCTTATAGGATTTCTCTCTCAGCTCCTGCTTCAATATCCACTAACTTTCATGTTGCCCAGTCTGTAGCAACAGGGATCTCCACATCCCTAGGAACCTGTCTATGCACCACAGCTTGAAAGCCCCCAGTCTCCACCTTTAAAATACTTCTAGGTACCAGTAAAATAAAGGCACAACAGACTTAGTTTTTTATGGAAGCACCCATTCCTTGCTTGCTCACCTTGTATGGTCTGCACCAGTGCCCTGGTCCAGCCATATTCACTGCACGGACTCTGAAGACATAATCCATGTTGGGTGTTAGGTTCCTCAGTTCAATTGAGTTCCCTGCTACTTGTGAGAAGCCACATGTGTTGGGCTTCTTGCTGACCATACCTGTGCTCTTTACTTCTGCTTCATGGATCAGCAGCTCGTAAAACCTGACCTGATGGCTATCAAATGGACCTGTCCAGCATATCTGAAAAGAACCAAAAGAAACTTCCTAAGACCTGGGGATCTTGTAGAAGCAGGGGGAGGTTTTAATTTTGCATTATTTTGAGAGTAGATCCTCAAAATTATCATGGCAATAGTACCAACATTTGCACGCACTTTGTAAGTCTGGGAAATTGACATGCAGCTTACATGTACATCATCTGTCCATACATGAGCTTAATTCTCTTTTCACTTATTCCAAAAGGGTAAATTCATTGAAAAAAAAAGACCAATACAGGCACAAGAGATGGGGAGAATCCAACTTCAGTTGTAAAGAGTTCGTTAAATTTTTTGCAAATGTTTTTACTTTTTCAACATTTTGTCAACAAAAATAAGATATTTTGAGAAAAAAAATAAATTACTTTATTCCTTCTCTTTTCTTCCTTTCCATCATTTTAGCAAACATTTTTCTTCCTTCTCTGGAAAAGGGAGGTCAACATTAAAAGGAAAAGCATAAGAGGCAGTGAAACAATTTTTCAATAGGGAAAGTGGGAGAAAATATTTGTTAAGTGAGAAAAATTGATACGTCTCAAAAAAAAAAAAAGAAAGAAAGAAAGAAAGAAAGAAGAAAAAAGTATAGACACTTCTCCAGGAGGAGGAGAAACATGAAAGACATGGGAAAGGAGGTGGTTGTATGGATATAATCAAGATGGGGTAGGAAAAGTCAAGGTGTGAATATGATTTGATTGAATATGCTGTCATACCTGACCATGACGTAAAAGCCATATGAGAAGAGGAGAGGTACCTTCTGGGACAACAAATGGTAAAAGGACCAAAGGGGACAAAGACATTTCTTCCAAGCTGTGCTTTCCTGTAAAGTATCTTGTTTTTCATTCAAAAAGAGGACAGAAGTAATTTCATTTCCCTCCCACCATAATACCACAGCCAAAAAGGTGCCTTGTCAAACTCTCCACCGTACTGAACTTTTCATTGTGAAAACAACATCACTACCCACTACAGCCAGCCACCCTCAACTACCATCGGCATGCTTCTCTGCACATTGCATATGTGGGATGAGAGGGATTACAGAACAAAATTTAAAATAATCTAGATGAGAGGGGGAGAGGGTGTTCCTCAAAGTTAAAGGTTTCAATGGGGCAGGTTGTAATGGGGGCTGTGATATTTGGAACCAAACTAGAACAAAAGCAAATATCAAATTAATGACATCTCTTTTGAGATGGGAACTCCATCTTTCATACAAATCTAGTGGATGGTGCCCAGAAGATTAACAGGCTTTTTAAAAGAAACTCCAGCTGGTGCTTGCTTTGCCCCATGATTCAGTTAAGTGCTAGAGGCCCAACAGACGGACTGTGTTGAAGTAAATACACAACCTATTTCCCCCCACTCTCCAACTAAAGCGCTTCATATTCTCATACCATTAAACAG
>NW_005841836.1:5449630-5500213 GCF_000455745.1 Alligator sinensis
CTGAATGGTAGAACCAAAAAAAAAAAATCCAGACCATCTCATCACTCTCATTCAAGTTTCTCGTTCAAGTTTCCCCAATAGCCTCAAAAGCAGAAAAAAATAAAAACCACTCAATCCATGCAGTAGTACTGGTCACACGGTGCTCACAAACAAAGGGCAGTTCAGGCAGTTCCTTGGGCAATGCTGAATCTGACTGCTTGCCCAATCCATTAACATCATGCACATCATCCAGACCATCTCATCACTCTCATTCAAGTTTCTCGTTCAAGTTTCCCCAATAGCCTCAAAAGCAGAAAAAAATAAAAACCACTCAATCCATGCAGTAGTACTGGTCACACGGTGCTCACAAACAAAGGGCAGTTCAGGCAGTTCCTTGGGCAATGCTGAATCTGACTGCTTGCCCAATCCATTAACATCATGCACATCATCTAAAGCCATGGGGATGACAGGCAGCTGCTCATTGGGCTCACGGGACTCCGTTTCCATCTCCACATTCGGCAAGCTAGAGCTGAGACCACCCATTGTAGCGAATAATCCTTGCTGTAAGTGACAGCCAGCAAGCAGACCATCGATATTACCCCACTTCTTGGTGGTCACATTGCCATGAAGTGATGTGCTGCTCTCTGTTCTTCCCCACACTGGGCTGGTGGATTGATGATAAGAGTAACCCTCCATGTCATCCAGAAGCATCCTAACAGAAGATAGAAGGAAGTGTCAGGCCGCCCTGTATTAGCAGGCAGAAGTCTAGGGGATAAAGCCTTTTCTTCTACCAGTATACAGTATGTGACTGCAGCCTAAGGCTTGGTATACTCCTAAACCACAAAATGAAAGCTTAAGTCACCAGAAATCCCCTGAGGGAGAAAGAGGGGAAGGAAGTGCAAGGATGGGGGAAGAGGTCACCGTTTGCAGTGGGCTACCAAACAGCTGAAGCACAGCCCGTGATTTCATCCCCCCTCCCCAGTGGAGGACAGTCATGCCCACAGGAGGCCTGGCATAAAGGGGTGTTGTTTTAGTATTTTCTCCCACCTATATAAAGCCTATGTATGCCACTGAATAAAAATCGCAAATATCTAGCCTTTGACACACTTCTTACTCTCAGTTACAATTGGATACTTTGGAATAATTCTGGGTAGCATATTAGTCAATGGGGAAACTTTACAGCTAAGGTGCTAATCCAATATTGGTAAGCCTATTTCATTCAGGCCCTAAGTACCTCTGCCATGGGGCAGAGAGCATCTTACTCTGTCCCTTGTGCAATACTGTAATTGCTAGCAACTCCAGTCCTCCTAAAGGAGGTCTGTGGGGAAATTTTGCAACTCATCCAGTTACAAGCAACACCTCAGATAACTAGCTGGGTCTTAAGTGAAAAATCCAGGCACTCAGATAGCCTTACTTACATCTAAGGGAGCTGTTTCCAGCCCTTTCTGGGCTCACAACTCTACCCTTTTCTGATTAGCCCCACAGAAATTCAGTCATCACACTTATTAGAGCTGGAACCCACTTGGGAGTCCCTTGATTTGGGAGACCCCAGAATGAAAACCAAAGGTTTAAATGCATTTGATGCTGAAAATGTAATTATAGAGGGATGGCTCTATACCTTAGCAAAGTACTCACCATTTCCAAAACTAGAAAACAAAGATCACCAAGCCCTGATAGAAAGCCTGAAGCAAGCTTCTTGATTACCATTATTCTTTCTCCTAGCCTAAACTCAAATGAGTGTCCACAGGCAGACCCAGGATTTGGCAAAGGGGAGTGTGGAAGTAACCACCCACACTGCAAAGGTGGCTGCTTTCCTTGCTCCCAGCCTCCCCTCCCACCGGGTATACAGGCAGACTGCACCACTGGAGCCTCTGGGGATTTGTTTGAAGTCCCCAAAGCACATAAGAATCCCCTCTCCCTTCTCCCCAGTGCTCAAAGGCATGTCCCCTCCCTGCCTGCCACTTTCCCCACAGTCCTGGGGGAAGGGGAAGCTGCAAAGCTGCTTCTGCCTGCTCTACCTGGACTGTGCAGAGGCTGGGCTCAGCAGCAGCAGTGACAGGCGGGGGGTTAGGAGGAGGGAGGGGAAGTGGGTTTCCCCACCCCATGCCTGCTCTCAGGGGACCAGACAGAGTAGGGAAACCCACCCACTGGCCATCTCTACTGCTGCCATTACCCCCTGCTGAGTCCCATCCCCACACAGTGTGGCTGGAGCAGGCAGGAGTGGATTTGGGCTTCCCATGTCCCCTAGGGCAGCAGGGAAAACAGGCAGATGGGGAAGAGGAGGGGGCATGCCTTTGAGAACAGAGGGAAGCCCTTATGTACTTTGGGGACTTGAAAAAACTCCCCAGAGGCTCCCATGGCTCAGTCCAGTCCAAAAGGGTGGCAGCCTTGCCACTGCAACCCCCCTGGGGACACTCCTGTGAGCATATGCAACTGCTGGACACTAAAAGTAACCACAGCAAGCCACGGTGATGCAAACACTGCCCCAGTAATCACCATAGTCAAAGGAATCTGATTTCAGGCACTCTACAAGCAGAATCCACACGCACATGACCTTAAAGGAAAAGGCATCAAGAGGCAAGTGCCAACCAAACACCCCAGTATGGTAACCACCAAAGTGAAGATTATGTAACCAGTCACCGTGACATAAACCTCATGTCAGGGAAACCGACTGCATCCATGTGTTCAACAGGGAACATTAGTCTCTTTAGAAAGACACAAGAACCCTGTCCTATCCAAAGAATACCCATGAGCACATAATTAAACCACTTGATATATTATGCAACACAAGTGAAGAAACAGCACACTTTTACTCAAACATGTATGACCAGAATAATAGTGACAGTGATGACCACTATTCTGTAAGCTCTTGAAACAGTTTGGCAAATACTTAGGAGAATAAAACTGTGATTTTCAGAAGGGAGTAATGATTTAGAGTGCCTCGGATTTTGAATGCCCAAGTTGAAGGTCAATTTTGAGTATTTCAGTTTTTGGTTTTCCAAATTCCATTTTGAAAACCTTGGCCCAAATTTGTTGAGCCTAACACCTAACTTAGACTGAACGCACTCAAATGTACACTGTACATCAAAAGCAGTACCAAAGTGCAACCCAGATTCATTGTAGAGAATACATTTGTAACTCTATCCTCAGCTTAGATATGCCTAACCTAACACCTATTAAGAAAGAGATAGAAAAGTCTAATTTTTCTTACTGCACTGGGATCTACTGGGAAATGCAGCCCTTATCCATGAACAAGAGAATCGCTCGAGATGGGATGTTTCTTGTAATTCAGATTGACTAGTCATAAAAATATGCCAGACAAATGCAAGTAGAATCCTCAGACTGCACCCCTACTATCCCTGGAGATAGTTTTGTAATATAGTGTCTCCAAACCAGAGAAGGAACAAACTGTGCAGAGAGCAGAAGCCCTGCTGTGCATACAACTAATTCCCCACCAGCTGGGTCACAGAATTTCTGAGGTCACAATGGCAAAGCAGGACTGCTAATCTAGGACAAGAATGCATCTGCATCCTGATTGGTAGAGAATGGTGACATCATCATCAAGATATCCATTTTAGCTGACTACAAGTCTCACGTGGGTTGAACCTTTCGTCGAGATTGCTGTGGGTTGGGCCTTTGCTTCTTGCATTCTGTACAAAAATCACATTCTGTAAATCAAAGGACTTCTAAGATCTCTGTAAATTAGGAATGTAACTGGATATTTTTCTTTCCAAAATTGAGTCATTTGATACCATCTGTTACAATTGTACAGTATACTGGTATTATTGTACCTTTGTCTGTTGAATTGCTGAAGCTTACTTTTTAATGTAGGGGCTTAACAAAATTTCAGTTTATTTCAAGGGTTGCGAACCTTGTCAGTTTATTTCAATCAGTTTTTGCCAGGAGTAAAAACTGGTTAACCACCTGGTGAGAAGTTCCAGGTATCCCTTAGGGACACGTTGGCATTTCACCACAATAATTAGCAACAGGTAATGAAATCTGCAACAGTGGGAGGTGTTGGGTCATAACAACATTAGCCAGGTGTGATGTGGCTGTAAGACCAGTAACAGGGGCTTGAGGGGATGAAAGAATGGTCAACATATGTAGAAGGTTTTTATCTGGAGAGACCAATAGGAAGATTATGAAAGCAGGAGAGTGAGGTAAAGAGATCAGTAGGAGATGGCTATAAAAATGGAAAGAGGAGACACTTCCTATCTGGTAGAATGGAACTATAAAAGGGGAATCTCTTGCTATAGCAAAAGGAAGCCCCATTTGTGATTCTGCATTTCAGGCTATGCTAACAAAGGGAAAGAATTTCTCATAAATAGAAAGAGCTCGTCTTCCTAAGGCAGGGGCGGACAATTATTTCGAGTGGAACACCGCTTACCGAATTTAGGTAAGCTGTCGAGGACCACATTGTTAGCCCCACCCTTTGACAGGTGCCCTGCCCTGTGATCAGAAGTCCTGCCTCCTAACCCCTGACCTTTGCCACCAGAAGTCCCTCCCCTTGGCCCCAGAAATACTCTTTTCAGCTAGGGGGTTTGCCATCTCAGGACCAGAAAAATACCAAATTATATTCTAAAAATTGAACATCTACAACATGCATTAATTTGATTTCAAAAAATATTTTTGTCCTGATTTACTTGCATTTGTGTAGTGTACATAGAGGGGATTGCACAATAGCTTAAAATGAAGTCTTACTCTTATATTGTGGGGGGCACAGGGTGGTGGGTAGACTTACAGGGGGCTGTTGGTGTGTGGGTATGTGAGGTGTAGGTGCGGGAGCATGTGGGTGTGTGCATGGATATGTGGGGTATGGGTGGGTATGGGGTTTGTGGGGGCACGTGTATGGCAGCGTGAGGGGGGGGATGCATGTGTATGGTGGGGTGTGAATGCAGGACTCACCCTATGAACACACACACACACACAGGGTGGTGGGTAGACTTACAGGGGGCTGTTGGTGTGTGGGTATGTGAGGTGTAGGTGCGGGAGCATGTGGGTGTGTGCATGGATATGTGGGGTATGGGTGGGTATGGGGTTTGTGGGGGCACGTGTATGGCAGCGTGAGGGGGGGGATGCATGTGTATGGTGGGGTGTGAATGCAGGACTCACCCTATGAACACACACACACACACACCCCTCCTGCTCCTGGCCTTGGGGTAGCGGTATGGGGCCATGCTCCCACAGTTCAGTGACAGCTGGGGGCCATATGGTACTGGAGCACCCGATGGGCAGGCAAGGAAGCAGTGAAAGCTGCAGCAGATAGAGGTTTCCAGCTGGGGGAGGGCAGGGGCTGGGAGTGGGGCAGGGCTGACCTTGCTACTCAGTCCTGTCAGCTTCCCCTGAGTCCTACTACCTCTGGCTCCTGTCATCTTTTGCAGGCAGCCAGAAGCAGATAAATACACATTTTCTAAATATTTTAGGGGCCCCATGGGCTGGATAGAATGGCCTGGTGGGCTGGATCTGGTGTGCAGGCCATATTTTGCCTGCCCCTGATCTAAGGGTTCAAACAAAAGGGAGGGGAAGAACTCAAGTTTTGCTATAGCTTAGAACAGTTTTACATAGGGAGAAGTATGCTTCTGTTTAAGCTCACCTCCATTCAAAACATGCAAAAGCAGGACCCCATTTTCCACCATTTATTTATCTGCCTTCTTCACTTCTTAAAAGATTACTCTAAGCATTTTGTTTTCACAACACTTAGCAGCTGATATGAGAGGCAGGGACAGAAGCAATAATTGAGTCAGCAGCAGATGCACAGGTCAAACATCAAAGGGTACTACATAATGGTTTCCAATCCAGTGCACAGCTCTCCCACAAGCTAGAGAAAATGGCAAACAGCCTCACTTTTTCCCATCTGATCTCTTCTTGCTTTCCATCCCTGTGCTTCCTCAAAGGAAATCCATTCACTCCTTGTCTCCACTCTTACACAGCTGTAAGGTCGCCCCATTTACTCAGGTGGCTGTCTTGTTCTTTCCACTTATCTGTTATTCATTATAGAAACCCTGTGCTTTCATCTAAATATTTAGAAGAAATGTAGAGATGCCTGTGGGCATGAAGTTTTGTGCTAGCAAGGGCTGCTTCCAACAGAAATCCTCCAAAAGAAGCCCTCATCCATATGTACGTTTTACCTGTGTGTGCATGTGTGTATATAGAAAATAAATAAAAATTTGGGTGAGGATCTAAACATGTATATAGGTTACATTTCCTTATTTAGAAGTTGCATGGCTTTATTTTTTTTAAACCACACACGCACCATGCCATTTCTACATAAGAAAGCTACACGTACACCCCCCCACCCACATACCCCATGGCTTCTTGGACAACTGATATAACAGTTTACAAGACTGCACAATTTTTTGGCCCCCCCCCCCCAAAAAAAAAAATCTAATGAAGAGAGAGACAGCCACTAAAAGAAAAAGAAAAACTTATTTTAAAAAAATCCTGCTTCTCTCTCATTCCCAGAACCAGGCTCATGTAATGAAATGCTGAATAGTTTAAGCTATATTTTAACAATTAATAAGTCATAAGCACTGATTAAGGTTTAAGAGTGCTTCAGTTACTCAATACACTTGGACCACTGATGCTTTTATGAGAATCCTAGGTGTGGTGAGCTACAATAAAGAACAAAAAAATCCCTGCCTTCCTGTATTGAGATCTTTACAAAACTGGAAAAGTTCTTTATTCACGTTTTTTCACATCAACTCTGAATTTTACTCAGCTTGTAGCACTCTTCACATTTGTCTTAGCAGTCAGGCCCATTTTTAATATTTTTTAAAAATTGCTTTTAAGGTCCAAACAACTGGAAAAAATATTCACATTCAATCAGAACTGCAGACAAGTCTATGAAGGAGGAAGCAGGGATTGGTTGCAAGAAAATGGAGACAGTTTAGAAGTTGTATTTGTTTGCTTTAAGCAGATGTGGTGTCTTGACTCAAATTATCCTTGATCCAACTTCAAGGTGACTATGCCAAACTTCTACCCCAAAACCATAAAGGTTCTTGATTTGACAAACATGCAACAGAACTAAACTCTTTTTATACCTAGCCACTTGAGATTTTTGATCATTTAAATACAATTATGGTAAAAATGAGAAATTAGCCATGACAAGGTTATAAATAGAAAATTTATATGCAATTCCAGTACAAATACCATAGCATAAATCTGCAGAGCTTTTAGTATAAAAAGATAACTTTGCATAACATTTCAATGAAAAAAAGCTATATAAACAACAAACATTGTTAAACACAGTTATAACCTAGACAGGGTATTCTAAGACTTACATGCAGGTTTGTATTTTCACTCAAAACTTTGAGAAATACAAGCAGAAGTAGAATGGCCTCATTTGTGCTCAACGTAGGCTTAAATTTTTCATAGACACTTCAGAGACATTTGGACTGGAAGGGACACGGGAGGATCATCGAGTCCAGCCCCCTAAGTGACTTACTGATTTTTTTTTAGATGCCTCAATTTTGGGATGAGAGATTTATGGTGAGGTATCGTAAGGAGGCCCAAAAGGCAATGAACACTCAACTTCTGAAAGTTGGGCATTCAAAAACCATCAGTCACTTTTGAAAATGTGGACCTCATCCACAAGACTTAAGAGCGCTACATTAAACCTAACAAACATTTTCAGCCAACTGAGAGCAACAGCTTCTCACTAAAAGGCATTCTGTCTATATTCAACACTCAGGGTGAATTGTGCCTCAGGAAAAAAAACAAAACAAAAAACCCTCAAATGACTCAAAACAGAGAAGAGTGGATGCCAACAATATTTTGAGTTGGCACAAATGGCAGGTGTCAACCCTTTGGATAATGCAGTAACACTGCAATGTTAATACTGTTGTAAACAGCACTACAGCACTATAATCATGCAATTTAAAGATTGACAAACAAGGTATTTTTTCAGTGCAAGAGCATAAATCCTGCAGGACTCATACCGACACATTTTTATTATTATTGCACCACAAGCACACCTTTTTTTCTCATCAAGGAGAAATTTGCTCTTTATAATGCCCCTTTAATAATATCCCGTTTGGCTAAAGTTCGAAAATAGATTTCCTCCATAACCCAAGAATCATTCATGTTTTATTACAGCATTCTACCTAACACTGACATACAAAAGTAGCATTATTACAGATGATGGGGATGTGAACATTGGTGTAACATTTTGTAAAAATAAAAATGATCCATCATTGTACTTTTAAAAAAGACCTTTCAATATAAGAGATCAATATTCAAATCACATTATGTGCTTAAAGGCTTGCTGTTCAGGAATGAGTTTCCCTCTTGCATTATATCACATGAAACAAATTTTACATATCTTCATCCAGATTGGATTTTCACTGAACTCTTAGTAGACCAGCACCCCATCTCCCCCCTAATCCCCCAACAATGACATGCAAAAATGCCCTTTTACTTCAGTGGGAGTTTTGTGAGCAGAAAGAGAGAGAGAGAGTTCCAAGAACTACATGCAAGTTTCTGGTGGTTCTTATAATACCCTGTAATACCTACACCTGTATAGCGGTAATATTCCCCACTTAAGATTTAATAACCAATATGGACACTGATGTCAAGAAATGGGATAATCTTGTAAGGAATAACTTACACATCCAAACCTGGATTTTCAAAAATAGGTGCCTGAATTCAGGTTCATCTTCAGACACCTCAATTAGAAACAGATCAATGAGTCGGTACATACAGCATTTTTTTTTTAAAGACACAGAGAGGTCTTGTATGCTCTGAATTTTTAAATACTCAACCTTTAAGCCTAAAAGATGGCTCTAGGAAGGCACCTTTAAGCTTTAGATCTTTGCCAGGCCTATTTGGCAGTCTAACATGGATAGCTCACACTTCATACGACTTACATTTGTTGGAGAACCTCATGCTCCCACTCATTTTTTTCCTATTTTTTCAAAATGTTCTTCTCCTGCTTTAGCAACTCACACAGAGATGAGAGAAATTTACTGCACTGTGTGGGGGTAGGGAGGGGAAGGACAGTACAGAGTTCTGTTAAGTGTGCTAAGTTTTCTGTCTGACAGCAAATGTGATTTACATCAACTATGTCCCATTAAAAACAGCGGACCTCAGCTACACTACGGAAGTTTAGGGGATTGTCTCCAGACAAGTCAGGCCATCTGCTCTCATTCATCATCTCTTATTTCAGAGCAGTGCAACAAAATATTTACTCCCATAACTGCTTAATAAATCTTCTCCAAATCCAGGTACAAATCTAAAAAGCTAGACAATAAGGTAATTAAATCTTTATGGTTGTCAGAATACCATAAATACCTGACTTGACCATACTTCTGTCACGGAGACAATTAAGTACAGGTCCAAATCTGATCTTTACCTTCAGGATTTCAGTAAAGCAGGTGTAACTACAATGATGTGAACAAACCAAGATCAGGCCCTATGAACACAACATACACACAACATACATAAGCAAGTATTGAAACCACTCATGACAGTAGAAAGATTGCAATAAAGTTTGTATTATCAGTAAAACAAGCAACTCAAGACCAAAATTGACTAGTCTCAAAAAAAGAGACCTTTGTGCACATGCAATATCCCTTGTCTAACACAAGGGGGCTAACGCTCTGTATTCTTGGAAAACAAAAATAGAGCAAAGCTACTTAACCAGCTTTATGAAATAAAAAAAAGGGGGGGGACGACAACCCCAAAACTTTGCTTCTTATGCAATCTTGATCAATACACTACCAAAATTGGAACATTCAAGATTTCATATTCAATCCCTTATCGTAAATCAAGCCAACTGGAACAAGGGAAAAAAATGATTTACTGAATAAACTAGAAAGCATGAGGGGCTGTCAGCAGATTAGCTTAAGAGCGATTTTCACTTCACGCAATTCAAAACAGCCCCATATAGATTAAAGAAAAGAGTACAACCAAAAAGCTATTTCTTTCATTCCCTGGTGTGTTTTTTCCACTACTTCTGCCAGTAAAGCCAGCACACTAAGGGGAAAACCATGAGAAGCGTTTTAGTTAATAATATTAAAGTAGTCCTAACTGCCAAAGAACTACTCTGGACTGGGAATGGCCAAAAAACAAACGAAAAAAACCCCTACAGTTCTCTGCATATGGCTAGCTTTTAGGGTGTACTACTTTAGAAAGGAATATATTTCATGGTAATATCTTAAAAAATAAAAGGCTACACTTTGGCAAAAATTCCCTCTTCTTATCCTCTTACTAAACTATTTTATTTATTTTTAGAACTCCTGAGGTTCAAGCTTGTCATATGAAGCACACGGTCAAAAAAAAATCCCAAAACAAAAGAACAACTTGGATTATGAGACAATGACAACTATCTGAACCCCTTGGGTATTAAAACCATCATCTGAAATAAGTCTGACTTCTGCGTTATGCCTCTGAATACATAATCAAGAGCTGAGAAACCTTGGGGCCCCACTTCAAGCACAGCACAAAAACCAGTCAATGTTATAACACTGTGGCATATTTTCACAATAAACTTGCAAAAGAAAGAAAACACATTAAAAAAAAAGGTGCTTCAGTTGAGAGCAATGAAAACAAAACCACCAGACAAAGAGGTTTTAATGGAAGACTATTAAGGTGCCTCCTTTTGCTACTTTATGGTGTGGCTGCTGTTCTCATGACATCTGAGGAAAATAAATACTTCAAATAGAAGAGTCAGACTTCTACTAAGCTACTTCAAGGCACTTCCAGTTAATGCAGGTAAGTGAATTCAAATTTGTATAAGCATTAACAGCAAGTCCCTCGTTCAAGTGTTCATTTCCCCTTCCTCTCATACATTTCTAAACAAATCAAATTTTACTTACGAGTGATTGTCATGGCTAATGTATTCTATAAAAAAAGTCTGGGCTGTAAGTTTATGAACAAGTACTGGTTTCAGAAAGAAAAGAGCCTGCTCAGGCAGAACAGAGGTTTTGCTTAATGTAAACACAAAACATACACCAAGTGTTTAGCTTCAGCTGCAGACCAAAAGGCCAAAAGGCCAAAAGGCCTGATACTTTTTTAGTCCACGTTTAAGGAAACTGCCACCAAGGGAACTATGGTCCACTATCAGCATCCTGGCTTTTACGCTGCCTTACTGAGCTCTGGGTCTCTGGATCGGCTGGAAGTTGTTCAGAGAGGTCTTCTATCTCTTCTGTCCCTGACCCTTCATCAACTGCAGAGTCTTCTTCTGAACCATCAGCACTTGAATGAGCCCCATCTTCTCCATCTGAAAGGTCCTTCTTTTCATCCTCAGCTTCTTCTAACTCATCTGCTGAAAGCTCTTCAGCCTCTTCCTGCTCTTCACCAGCAGTTTGCTCTACATTCTCCTTCTCAGTCACTTCAACTGAAACAAAACAAGCAGCAGAAATACTGAAATCCTAATGACAGCTCATCAGCTAATAAGGAGTTCAAGGAAAAAACAAATACTGTTGTAATTCTGGCGTAGCATTTAAGGGAGTGTGCAAAGGAAACGGAGGCCCCTAAATTGAAGTGGTGGGTTTTAAAACCACTGCTTCAATTTAGGGCCCTTTAAAACCCCATGTCGTGTACACCTGAATTTACCTGCTGCTCCAGTGGTAGGGAGGGGAGGGCGAGCTGCTGGTGGGCAGAGCGGTCCCTGGGCTACAGGGGGCTGGCTCGTGTTTCCCTCTGCAGCAGCGGCACCCCACCCCCCAGCAGCACTTGTTTGCAGGCACTCGGCTCAGGCAATCCCGGGGTGGGGGGCACTACAGCCGCAGAGGGAAGCACCAGGCCCCCACGCACCTCAGGCAGGCAGGCTCCAGGGAAAATAAAGATCAGGCTTGTCGCTTTTCTTGGGCAGAGCCTACCTTCCCAGGCTGCTGCCAAGCTACCTGCACGGGCTTCCTGCAGAGCTGCATGAAGCCTGGTGCTTCACTCCGTGGCTGTAAGGCAGCAAACTAAAACTCCTCAGGGGAGTTTTAGTTTGCTGCGCCCCAAGTCTTTTAAGGCTCATAACGCCACCAAATTTGCTACAAAGGCTGGAATTACTGCACAATACGCCACTGATGCATGCAAACGCCAGCACCATTTAAAGTGTTGCAAAAGCATTTAACCCACTTTAAAGTGTTGTGCACACATGCCCCTTGTTTTGTCTACACACAGCCATAGTCTTTTCATCATTTTTTTTCATTGTATTCTTAAATTTCAGTGTAATCTTTCCCGTTTTAAATTTGTTTTCCTTACTATCTGGCAAACATTTGTTTTCGTTTTGTTCATAATGGATTACAAGCTAACAACAGCGCTTTTTTAAAATTAATTCCTTAAATGTAGACCATTATCCTAAAAAGTCAGCAGAAACATAAGCAGCTCTTGGAATCCTTTTTGCCAGATAATCGCTGCAGTTGTGCCAGCTCATAAAGCAGACAAAGCATACATTTGTGTAGATCCAACATAACTAGAGTCTTTTTTCCGTTACCAAGAATGATATAACTCTTAATAAAATCTTGTACGTGAAGCCTACTCCCCACACTATGCAAATTTTGCTTTTGGCCAAAGTTGGGTCTAATGACTTGGCTGCATCACTTTATATGATGCATCAGACAGACAGGGTCTTTGTTTCCAATACTACTGAACCAAACCCAAATATCTGCCAACACACATAAATATAATCACGGTTTCATTCCCACAATTTCTATAAAATTACAGTTTCTTTGCCTTCAAGTGATAGAACTACACCAAAATAATAAGGTTCTTGGAATATGTTTGCCCAGAATTAAACACAAACCTGAATACTTATTTCTGCTGGTATATCAATTGGGACAGACTTTTTCTTATTCGTAACTGTGCCTCCTGCGCTTATAGGGAGAAGAGCCTTGCTCTGAGATTCTTCTTACTGACAAGATGGCAGGACTGGGTCTTGTTTAAATCGCAGGAAATGTAAAAGAGACTTTCCAAAGCCCACTTTCTATCCTCAGATGCAAACAACATGTCTGTCAAAGCCTATGGAGCAGTATTTATATAATCAGCAGAGAGAATGATAGATACAGAGAGAGAGCTAATCAGATGATTAAATGTGTAGTTTGTGTGGTAAGAGACAGCTGGTTCTAACGGACTCCAAAACTGCTTAGCGCCAGTCTTCCATCTACCATGCAGTTACCAAAATGACCTTCACAAAAATTTTACATAGCAAATCTGTTTACATTACATGAAAAAAAATAAGTAAAATTCTCATTTTGAGAAGCTGAATTTGACAGAATGACAGAGAACGAGCTCAGCTCTACTAAACACTAAAAGTTATTAGACTGCAACTGCAAAAACTTCAATTCCGGTGCTAACACAAAAGCAAAAAAATTGCCTAACTAAGCAAACTGATCACAAACAACAAATTGCATCTTTAGCCTTAGCAACTTCAAAACAACCCAAAAAACCACAATCCTGCAGTCCCCACAGGCATACAGTTCTGAAGTACTGCACAGGATCATGTGGATGCAAGGTAGAGTCAAATGAAGGTGAGCAGTAGGACTGAGGCCATCACCACTGCTTTTCCCTGCTGCTAAGCAGCACTGCAGTGCAGGGACAATCCCCCAGGTAGCTAACAGCCGCACAGTGCAAGGACAGCTCCCACAGAGGCTGAATGCTGCCAGACTACGGGCTGTCAGCTTCTGACCTCTGTACTGGATTACATAATATGCCCGACTGTATGCAGAATGTGTGTTAGGAAGCACAGGCGTCTGTCCCACCTGAGAACAAAACATTTGCACCTCTCTAGTCATGAAGCTAGAGAGAAAAAGTGGAATCTGGAGACCCAAAGTATTTCCAGGTCTCCACTGGTTTTCCATGCTATACCCCACTTTCCCCATCAGTAAAAGGAGTTTTGCCATTTTCCCCTTACGGAGTTACATGTCAAAGTTAACTGGTGTTTGTAAAGTAATTCGAGACCATCAAACTAAAAAACTTGGATGTTCACAGTATTTCCACAACAGGAAATATAAACAAGTGTCAGACATCTTTGTAGGACAGTAGTGCCCCCAAGCTTTCTGGCACACAGGCTGGATGAGTGGGTTAGGGATGTTGTAGGAAATGCTCAGAGACATGTGTCACTTACTCCGTTGCCCTAATGCAAGCTTAAAAAAAAAAAAAGACAGAAAGAGAGAGGCTGCTGACACATGGACCCCCCCCCCGCAAAAAAAACCCTTACGCTTTACTGGAAGAAGCAGCGCATTAGTTCGACCCAGCTCCGCAGCATTTTTATAGATCACACTCTTCAAATGGGCCTGTTGGAGCTTTTATCTAAAGCTGATCCAATCAGCTATTGGATAAGAGAGCCAAAAAAAAGCCCTGCTGAAGCTCCCACTCTATACAGACATTAGAAATGTTGGGTCAAACTAACACAATGCCTCTTCTGGGCACGCACAGGCTCAGTGCACGGGTGTGCCGAGTTTAAAGTAAAGTGCCGTTTTTGTGTTTTTACATCTGTAAGCAGCCAGCTAGAGCTTTCTGGTCAATGGGATATACACTAGTAGATAAATATCACTCCAAAGGTCTGTTTATGCACTCAAAGTACTTACCAGAGGTTTCATCTCTGTACCTTGATTTGGCTGGGCAAAGGCAGTCTGATATCAAAACCAGGATCTGAGAAAAAGGAAAATGTAGTTCAGTGATCAATCAATAAACACTGCACTGCTAACCAATTTGTATTTCTACAATATAGTATACTCATGATGAAATTTAAAATTATTCTTGTTACAAGTTCATTAATGTAAGAGAATGCACCATCCTGCAGAGAACAATTTGTTGCTGTACAACTCCTCAGTAGTGCATGACAATTATATCAATTACTTGACCATTTCAAGCTTATTTTATACTGAAGGTACAACCCCTTTATCAAATCAGTTATATGGAAAAATTAGAATTAATACACAGAGTAGATTGTTAGACTAACAAGCCAGATGTTAATTAACTGAGTGACAGACATTATGTAGATGGTCTATAATACAATTAATTCACTTCTCGCATGCTTATATTGCATTTTATAAACTATTAATACACCCTTAAAAAAAAAAAAAAAATCAAGTGACCATTAAAGGATTATTTCAATATGTTGCTGTTACAGTCTTCCAAATCAGAAGTGTAAAAAGATAGCTACACAAAATATAATAGAAAACAAACCAAGTGTCATTTGCCAAGGCAGGAAAAATAATGGCTCTGGTAAACTTTTAACAGCTACCATATAGCATCACAGCCTTCAGTGGGAACTGCACTTAAGATTTCATAGACATCAGGGCTGGAAGGGACCTCGGAAGATCATTGAGTCCAGCCCCCCGCCCAAAGGGCAGGAAGTCAGCTGGGGTCATAGGATCCCAGCAAGATAAGCATCCAGTTTCATCTTGAAGGTGTTCAATGAAGGCGCTTGAACCACCTCCGGTGGCAGGCTGTTCCAGACCTTGGGGGCTCGGACAGTAAAGAAGTTCTTCCTTATGTCCAGCCTGAAACGATCTTGAAGTAGTTTGTGACCATTCGACCTCGTCATCCCTTGGGGCGCTCTGGTGAACAAACGTTCCCCCAGATGCTGGTGGTCACCCTTGATAAACTTGTAGGTGGCCATCAGATCACCCCTGAGCCTGCGCTTTTTCAGGCTAAAGAGCCCCAGGGCTCTCAGCCTGTTATCGTAGGGTCTGTTTCTCTGACCTCTGATCATGCACGTGTCTCTTCTCTGGACTCTCTCAAGCTTCTCCACATCCTTTTTGAATTGTGGAGCCCAAAACTGGACACAGTACTCCAGCTGCGGCCTCACTAAGGCCGAGTACAGGGGGAGAATGACGTCCCGGGATTTGCTTGAGAGCAAAAATAAAAATGTTTGTGCACTCCCTGCTCCTCCATTGCAGAAATCTATTTTAATCCGTTTTTAAAAACACACTTATTCTCTAAAGCAATTGGCTCCAAAATGTGGTACCTCTACTTTTGCTATTTACACACTCTCCTTTTTCATCCCTAAAGCTATTTCTTTCGGATTTGGGGGTTCCCAGTTCCTGTCATCTTGCTTTAGTTCAATCTATTCTAGATGGAGCTTTACCTGACGATTGCCTAAAAACGAGGCGCTGAACGCCGCTGCTTAGCGGCGTTCCTGTCAGAGAGTGCATTTTGCACGGGTTCTGTGATTTGGATTGACATACCACTTGTTTCTGTATAAATATGAACTCGCCATTTTCTCAACCTCCTGAAACCCTCAATATTTTGGATCTTGGAAATGGCCCGTCTCCTTATATGGTACTGGAGCAGCCGCTAAAGTTAGAGAGAGAGTTTTGCTAAAAGCTCTTTCCATTCTGGTGTTAGAAAGGAAAAAGGAGAATTGGCAATTGGGAAATTCAAGTGCAACTGCTTTCTCCGCTTGGTTCAGTAGAGGCAGAGTTGCTTGCTGGCATTCAGAACTCACTCTCTATTCTCCAAATAGTTTTGAAAAATAACAGGGTTCAGAAGGATGCCAAGGTGGGCTAAGTGGAGAAACGTGAATGTAGTGGGTAGGGTGCGTGAGAAAGTCTGTTACTAGAAATGGATTTACCCTGATCTTGCAAGCTGCTCTGCAAGGGGGGATTCCTGCCCTGCAGGAAATCAATGGGGTCTGTGGGATGGAAGGGACAACCCAGCTTTTGGCATATTTTCCATACTCTATGGACCCCTGGATTTGCAGTTTAGTACATCTACACAAACAGCCATCTATCTTATTCTCATCCTTCTAGAACCACATGAAGGCTGTCACTCCAGCTCATATGTTATTCAGAGTTAATTCAGTGTCTGCAATTTTAGTCACTATATATGGATAACTATAGGAAGCTGAGTGGGGCTCACTCCGCTATCTGAAAAAGGACTTTTTATTGTCCTTGATGCTCAAAGCTAGCTGGAGTTCAGTTGCAGCCTTGGCTTTCCTGGTCTGCTCCCTACAGGACTGGACCAGTGCAGAATAATCCTCCTTGGAGGTGACTCGCATCCTCCATCCTTTGTAGGCCTTTCTTTTTAGCCTCAGGAGGTCTGCTAGGTCCCTGGAGAGCCAGGGGGGCTGCTGTGCCCTCTTGCTGCCTTTCCTCCGAGATGGAATAGACTTAGCTTGTGCATTGAGGATCGCTCCCTTGAGGAGCAACCACTCCTCTTGAACTCCCCTCTCCCTGTGGTCACAGTCCCTTAGGGCCTCACTGACAAGCCTCCTGAGCTTGTCAAAGTCGGCTCATGACTGACTTTGACAAGGAACATTAAAAGGTCATGTTCCTCTTTTCCCATCTTAGCCAGACTCCTAAATAGCCCTACCTCACTACAAGCAGAAGGCAAAGACCTGCCTAAAATGGTAGGTAGCTGCTGTCATCTCAAAATTTGCCATAGCCCCCCCCAACCTGCCCTTCCAGCATTGTTGCCAAGCACCAGGAAGACCCTGGTGCCCCACCAGCCCCAGCCTGCAGCTGCAGCCTGCTGTCGTCCTGCACGCATGTCCTGCACGCAGATCCGGGGGCATGCACCCCGCAAGAAGAGCCTGGCACAGCCCCCCAGCCTGTAGCCTTCCCGGGATGCATGTAACAACAAGAGCTGCATCCTGCCATGCTGCACCCACTGACAATTCCCTCACTTTGCTCCCTGCTGCAGCTCCAAGCCTCTGCTTCTCCCCACTCACCCCAGCTCCTGCTGCAGCAGCCCCAGGAGCAGCCAATGTCAGTTGCCTACAGCTGCTGGGCTGCATCATGTCCCAACCCCCCGGGGCTCGACCTGTCACCACTTATCCCAGCTCCTGCTGCACCAGATCTGGGAGCAGCTGACACCAGTTGCCTGCACCACGGCACAGCACAGCCCTGGAGCTGGGGTGAGTGGGGACAAGCAAAGCCCCAGGGAGTTTGAGGCACAGTGCAGCCCAGTGGTTAACCACTCCCAGAGCAGTTTCTGCAGGGGCTGGGGTGAGTGAGTCCTGAGCCCCATGACCCATTTCCCTCCCCGCAGACTTACCTGTTGGGGAGGGGGGGGTGCCAATGCCAATCACATGTGAATTTACCTTGCATATCATAAATTTGGGGTATAAAAAGGGTCATCGCATAACAGCTAATTTGCATATGTAGAACCCACATAAAATCGAGGGAAACCTGTATTTTGAGTGTTATCATAATTGTGCCATAAAAATCACAAACCTGCAACAATTCTATGAACATGTCGCCAGTTGCTATTCCTTACACAATAAAGATCTTAATCGTGCCAGAAGCATAATATGTACCAGGGACCTGAAGGGCCACGCCTTAATCAAGGACTTATTCTGTCAGAATTAAGGTCCGCTGTCTGAACCACTCCAAGCAATTTTTTTGCCTCAAAAACACCAAAGCAGATGTCCAGTCCACATCCATTAGCTAACTGACTACCGAGCATGCAAAATGATTTATGTAATTCTGGTACGATGGCAAAAGCTAGAATAGCATGATTGCTCCCCTTGCCCATTTTCCTGAGGACAAAACACTCTGAAGAATAGCGTAGCTTCTCTCCCACCCCCCGAAAAGTAGCGCAGATCCAATCTGCAAAGGAACCTATTAGACACGTGGTCTATAGAGCTGAAAACAGCATAAAAATAAGATACCCCTGCGATGTCACAAGAAGTTGCCCCTTGGTAAAATTGAGCCAAATTAAAGCAACAATGGAACCACACTGTAATCTGTCAACTCTCTTAAACCACTTTAAGTTCATGCTTTTGTAGAAGCCTCGGCTATAAAATGCATGTTGCATTTTGATCAAATAAATTTAGTCATGTTCAATGCATTTTTATTACAGTTGCATGCAATCTACCTGAATTTCTACCAAATATCATTAGGAGACTGAGCATGTATCTCCATCTTTCAATAAATCAACCATGTGGCTGACAACTGGTTGCATAAGACAGACCTTCGATAGTGTGCTTTAGGGGCTTTGTTTAAACTTCTTTGAGAAAAGCCTGATTAAGTAGTGCACTGAAGAAGCTAAAAAAAAAAAAAAAGATTCTTGCATAAGTTCACTTTTTCCCTCCCAGTTCATTTCTGTTTATTGAGCAAAAATAGTTTATCATACTTTTTCTGCATTATGGGGTAACATTCAGTGATTTGAATAGACTTTTCAGCCACAGAATCAAAAAAATACAACCCAGTAAATATATGCTCCTGGCTTAACAGAAGCATCACTTGCAAATGAATGGAAGTAATCCTTCTGCTCCATTCAGCACTGGCAAGGCTCTACCTGGAGTACAGTGTCCAGTTTTGGAACCCACACTTTAAGAAAATCGTGGACAGTTTGGAAAGAGCTCAGTGCAAAGCAACAAAAATGATTAGGGACTTGGGAAGCAAGACTCATAAGGAAAGGCAGAAAGAGCAGGGTTATTTAGCCTGGAAAAGAGAAGACTGGATGAGTGATTTTATAATAGTCTTCAAATATCTGAAGGGCAATTACAGAGAGGCTGGGGATGAGCTTTTCTCTGTTGCCATAGGGGACAGGACCTGGGAAAAAGAGTATGACATTAAGCTTCAGCAGGGGAAATTTAGGTTGGAGATTATGAAGAACTTGGATTTTGAGGGTGGTCAGGCATTGGAAAAGGCTATCTAAAAAACCTGTGAAACCTCCATCCTCAGAAGTTTACAAGAGTAGATCAGACAGATGCTTGGCTGGGATGGTTTAGTCAGGGATAATCCTGCTTTGAACTGGAGGCTGGACTAGGTGACCTTGTAAGGTCCCTTCCAGGCTTACTTTCCTATGAACCTCTGATCAACAGCTTCAAGGAGGAACACATTTTCACCTGTAACCATCTACAAGTCCATATTCATCCAACTCTCTTAAAATTAGTGCCGTGTTGATTTTTATCAGTGCTATAGGAGTTGCCAAACATGTTGGCCTGCAGGATGGATATGGTCGGCCAAGCTCCTGGAGGGGCAGAGAATTTGGTGGCAAGCTGAGAGATGGTGGCGTTAACTCCTGCAGTTCCCCGAGCCAACGCAGCAGCTCAGTCACCCACAGTGGTTAATGCTGCTGCTGCCACCACAATCTCCTGGCTCAGCTGGTCTCAGAGTCTTGCTCCTCTGAATATTTTCAACCAGAACTATTTGGTAAAATTTGACCAAAATCTGTGAATAGTCTTGAGTGACTGAAGCCAAACTTCAGCCAAACTATTCAACAAAGAGAATTCACCCATGCCCAGCTGCAGCTTTCCTGTGAAGTTTATGGTCATAAAAAGAAAGTAAAAAACCCCCCAAGAACAAATTAAAAAGTCAAAGTAGCAAAGAATTTTTGGGTTTTTTTAATTTTGAGTTGGCATATATGCATTGAGAAAGGTCCTGAATGAAGTTTCCACTGAAAGACCCGGAACAGGAACTTAATGATCATTGAGGCATTTCAAGTACGGCACATCTGCTCCAGACAACTATAAATACAGTGTCCACGGAGATTTCCATAATTTGCTTCTGTGCCTTCTCAATAATTGTCTCAGTAAATTTGCTGGACAGAAGACAGAGGTGCAAGGTGAACAGATGAGGAGGCTACAGATTTGGAAGTGCTAAGCAGATTTTTTTCTTCTATTTTCTTTATATTTTCCCCCTTTTTCTCCTGAGATTCTTCTGCTCTTAACAGAAACACTAAATGAATGAACTCCATGCTTTCAGTCTGAAGGAGCTAAAAGTGCCAAAGGGATGTAGAAAAAGCCAAGTCATTTATACTGACTGACATTCCCCTGCCTCTTGCTTCCTTTGTGTATGCTGCATTGAAGCACCTTAAGGTATAAAAGGAAAAAAACCCAGCAACTGCCATTTAAAGTACTGAGGCTGTTTGCTTGAGGGGGAGTAAGCAGGGGGAAGAATTTTAGGGAGTATATTTCTTTTCAACATAAATAAAGTTACTGTATCCCCTGGACAATTATCTGGCTTGT
Organism: Alligator sinensis; assembly: GCF_000455745.1. Lineage (NCBI taxonomy): Eukaryota > Metazoa > Chordata > Crocodylia > Alligatoridae > Alligator > Alligator sinensis. Next base: position 5,470,464 of record NW_005841836.1, read on the forward strand.
TTTGCATACTGTGTATTCTGGCTACTTAAACAGGCTTTGCTATGGGAAGATAATGTAACTTGAAATGAAAAGACTGTCTTTATCTCCACTTGCCTGCAAATATTTAAGATTGTGGCACATCTCAAAATGGTAAGGAAAACTTAAAAAGCAAACCATTCTGCCTTACAGGGAAATAGATCTCAGGCACCCAAAAGTAGAGTTTCCCCACCCCCTACAAGTAAATGCCACGAGATAAGCCAGGGGTTGGCAATGATTTGGGCTGGAGGGCCACTTAAGGAGTTTTGGTGAGCTGTTGTGAGCCAGGGTGGAAGGGAATGGGGGGAGTAATTGATCCTACCCAGCCCTGGGCCCATCTGCCCCACACCCACCACTGGGGGCACTGGACTGAACTGGTGGGTCTCCATGGAGACCAGCCTGGGACCCCCAAAAGGCAGGACACTACTGGGCAGATGGAATAGGGTTGCAGGCAGGCAGAGAGTGGCATCTGGGAGTTGGATGGGTCTGGGACCAGTATCACAGGTAGGTGACAGTGTGAGGTCGCTCCCTGCAGGTCCCTGCCACAGGCACCAGTTCCATGGGTGGAGACCTGAGGGGAGTGAATCACGGCTCTGCCCCAGGTCCCGGCCCCATGCTGTCACCACCCTTTGATCCTGGCCCGAGCCCCTACCCACCTGTCCCTCTTGCAGATGCTGCTCCTCACCTGCCCACAACCCCATTGTATCTGCCTAGCCCAGCATGCCCTGCTCACAGGGGTCCAAGGTCAGTCTCTAAGGAGACCTTGCCCACGCTCCTGCTCCATCTAGCGCCCATGGCAGTGGGTGCAGGCAGGATGGCTGGGGTGCCCAGGCAGCAGGTGGTGACACTGGCAGTGTCAGCTGAGCAGAACAGAGTGAACTGCTGTCATGGGGGCTGCCAAGAAGCAAAGTCCAACTGCTGCACTGCCCCTGCCCCATTGTGCGCCCAGGAGCAGCAGGACAAGCCACACAGACCATGGCCTGGACTGCCCCCCATGCCTGGGCCAGGTGGAGCCATGGGACCCACTCCCAGCCAGACAGACTCTTTTGGCAGGCTGGATCTGGCACATGGGCCATATTTTGCCCACCCCTCAGCTAAGCTCACTAGTTCTGTCCATTTTTGGTTAGCAACGCACTTTTTAATTGCTTTGAATTAATTAAAAAATGTTCATTAAATTCAGAGTTTAAAGGCTATAATTTTTGTAACAGTAAATTCATCTTTGCGTAGGTTACACATCAATGACCAGAGCGTGCTGCATCCAAATTCTGTGGGTAAATACGTATTATCTTTCTGTGGTGTTTACAATCGGATTCTCAGGACACAGCCCTCAGGTCTAGCAATGCTTTGCTCAGTATAGGACTGAAGGGAAGAACCAAAAGATGGCTTTAAACAACTTTTATACATCCTAATACTTGAGCTGCATATGGAAGTAGTTCAGTCCCACAGCAGGATAACACTCACCTGCCCAATTAAGGCAGCTGTACAACTGGAAAGCACAGGGACCCAAATCTGGTCATCAGCACTTCAGTGTGTTACCAAGGTCATATAAACTTCTACTGGAAATAGTTTCTGAATTTTATGATCACCAGGGGATTGCAGAATACTCTTGTGTGCCAGCTCTGCTCAGTTGCAACAGATGGCAATATCACAGATGCTTAACTTCTATGTCACCAAGAGGGTCACAAACCAGGAGAGAATACATGGAGAAGAGTAGAAAATCCAGTTCCGATGCAAACTCAGCTGTTTATGAAGCAGAGGAATTATCAACTGTTTCACATTTTCACACAATCAAATAATGAGAAACTGCCCATAGAATTCTCAATATTTTTCTGTCAGTCTGCAATTCAGTTGCTTCTACTCCATGAATCTCACTTTTAAGGGTGCAATTTTTTTAGTCTTACATAACTATTATCCATATGATTGACTTCAAAAGTAATTTCTGTTTTAAAGCTATTCCTTCTATTCTTCCAGATTGTTGGTAAATTTACCATGGCTGTTTTTAAGTGCCTAAAATCCTTTGAACATCCCATTCAAATGAAATATGTTGATTAGTGACTGGACCTAGACAAAAAATACACCCAAACAACTCTTCAACCTGCTCAAGCAATTCCCATTTCATAAGAAGGCTCAGGGTTTGGTTTTCTTTCATTAGGGCCATCATCTTTGTCTTGGAAATATTAAATCAGACTCTTGCACTACTTTATCTACCCTATTGACAAGTGCTGTGGTGCCTCAGATAACAATGTAATCAAGACCACCCTCTACATGTCTCAATATTACTACATCTCCTGTCCTAATGCTTCCTCTAAAACTGTACCTTTCCTCACTGACACCTATTGCAGACTATTAAGATAAGGTGACATAGGTATATTCTATCACGTTACCCAACTGCAAACCATTTTGACATTAGTTCTGCCATTCTACCGCAGACTTCCAATTACAATAATTGAAATAAGTGCAGCCGGGATCCCATCTCCAGCATAGTCAGCCATAAGGTATGTTGAACCAAATCAAATGCCTTAGTGAAATTGAAAAAACGGACATATAATGGCTGTCTGAATCCTCAAGCCTCACCCATCGTGATCCTGAGATCAGTCACTTAATCTTTCATGCCCTTTTCAGATGTCATTATACATCACTGGAATTACAGCACAAAAAGGCTAGATGATAAACTGCTATTTAAAGAAACTTTGATTCTGAAATGCTAACAAAGCAAATGAACAATTACAGTTTAGATCTTACGAGCTGAGAAATGTTCAGTAGTTCATTCACAACAGAAATAAGCCAACCCTTTCAATACTGCACCTCAAAAAAGAAACAGTGGATATGTGCATTGATGAAACAGGTGGAGCAGCTAAGTCATGGATGTAAACATACATATTTCTACTTTGATTTCCCAATTTTTAACATCACTAATAAAAGGAAGCAATTATTACCACGGTAGAAGGGGGGGTATTAGCTTCAGTCAGACTGTGTCATCTCCTTACCTGTCATACTCACTTTGGCTTCCAAGGAAATGTATTTAACATGTATTTAACCTCTATATTCAAAGGATAAGTTGCTCAACTGAATATCAGTATACTGTATTTACCCGAACACAATATGACCCTGAATGCAGAATGACTCTCTCACAATAATTAGATTCTACACCTGGAAAATATATAAATTTATTATGAATTTCCATGTATGGAACCTAATTATTGCAGGGTTGTCTTAAATGTGTTCCTTTCCCCACTACTGCACGTGGGGGGAAGAGGTGATGAGGAGGGGAAGCAAGGGGGAGGCAGTAGGGGTGCATGAGGTAGGCAAGTGGTAGGTGACGAAGCAGTAACGAAGCAGGCATTAGGGGACACACATTGTGGAGGTGGTAGGGCAGGCAATGAGAAAGAAAGGCAGCTTGGCCCCCTTCTGCCCACCCTACCCCTCCACTTACCCCCCCATTATGCCTATCCCCACAGCTGCCCCAATTCTTCCTTCCCCTATTCCCTCCTCTTCCCCGCTCCATGCCGCTTCTGTCCCACACAGGCTCCAGGTCTTCCCCCTCCAACCCCTTCCAAGTATCTTTCCCCCTGGGCCTGGGCTGGAGCAGCAGTGCCAGTTCCATGCTACTGCTACAGGGGTGAGCTAGAGCCATGCTCTATGCCCCTGGCTGTAGCAGGGATGGAGCCTGGTTGCACAGAGGAAAGGTAAGGAGTGCAGCAAAGGGGGAGACAGAGGGAGAAACAGCACAGGGGTAGTGGGGAAACTGGGGGCTGCAGGGGAGGAGTGGCAGGGCCTGAAGAGGCAGAAGGGGACAGATAGCAGCTGTGGCTCCAGCTGGTACCCCAACCCCGGAGCAGCTGCCTGCCCCCCCAAACCCCCATCATGCTCGACTGTAAGGCAACAAGGCTTCTGTCCTCTTGTTATGAGGGGGAGGAGGGGAACTTTCTAACAGAGAAAATACAGTAGTTGACATTTAGTCTACTCTAAAATTGTAATATTTTTAGTACTGTAGGATACCCATAGGATAACCAAAGCAGCAGGATCTAATTTGAGCTGGTGGTCAATTCGGACAAAGACAGTCAGTTGGGGAGGTAGGAGGAGGCAAGGGGCAAGACAGAGACTAATGGTAGTGGGTACCATGTAAAGAAATCTGAGGGAGCAATGGGTGGGGTCAGCACAAAGAACAGCTGTCCCCAGAATATCTGCCAAAGTGTTTTGATGCTATTTAGTAAAAAAAACGTTATTATGGCTGCCTCCATTAGCATAACCGGCTGTGCTTAGTCCCATACTATAAACACACAGCTTAATATATTGCTAAAAAAACCTCCTTATAGCTCTTGATTTTAAATAAAAGCATTAGAAATGCTATTTTTGTCATCAATTACTGTGCAGCACAAATCTCAGAAGTACTTTCAAAAGCACATTTTTCCCTATTTAGTTGTAAGAAAAAAATTAAGAACAAAATATGCTTACCAAGCCCAGGGTTAAACCAATCAATAAGGTGGCCAAGATGAAAACTGCATAAGAACCCCAAACATGAATTCCAAGAGTGTCTGTGAAGTAGCTGTGAATTTGCTGCAAATGGAAAAAAAAAGGATTTAATTTGTTTTTAAACACACACTGTATTATAAACTGCAAGGGGCTAGAAAAGGTCAATTATCCATTCTGCCATCAGCTATTTCTCAAATTGATCTTCTCAAGTTAACTCCCAAATGACACTTTCCTTTGTGTTTTCCTCTAATAATTATGGAGAAAACCTTTAAAAAAATCAACTGACCATTTTTTCTTCCTCTGATAGTCTAAACTTATTAGTGCTACATTATCAAATCAAACAATCAATATTTCATGGTGGCACTTCCCTTGATTTACAATTCAATCTCTTTATCATGAGATGAAAAGTCTTCTTGACCACATTCCAGAGCACTGAAGGCAGAAAGTTAACCTAAAACTTACAAAACTGCATACTCCAAAATACCTACTTTCAACTGGTATATTATATATACACTGAAGTGCAGAACTAAGCATTTATATTAAATAAAAAAGAAATTAAAGTCATAAAGAAGTAAGTATGGAGGTACCTCTTCACAATACAGAGTTGCATCTTTTCCATTCTTACATCTAATGTCCTCACCTCTATTTTTGTTCAGAAATTGGCTGGCAAAAAAGGACAGTAGTAACAAAATGAAAGACTTCAGATTATCCTAATGCACTTAGCAAGCAGCTCTGCTAGCATTAAGGATGTTAACAATCCAGATAATTAATGGTTTAAACTATGATTAGCAGACTCACAAGAATCAGAATTAAGACTAGATTTCAGGGAATTTATCTTATCTTATTTACTTGAATCCAAGATGAGGTTCATCCCTGCTCCCCCTCACCCCACCCATTCAGCAAAGGGGAAAAAAACCCATGATCTTGAATTCAAGTACAAAGAGAAAGTGGGGGGCAAGGGGGCAAAGAAAGTGGGAGGGGGAGGCAGGCTCAGGGTCAGAGTCAGAGCAGCTGCCTGGACCCTCTGCCCCTTCCACCACCCCCAGCAGCCTCTGCACAACCAGACCATCCACATCCCTCTCTCCACCTCAAATCCCTTACTGTCAGGTGTGGCTCCAGCTCCATTTTTTCCAGGGGCACAGAGCACATGCAAGTTCCATCCCCTACGTAGCCATGCAGCAGCGTCCTGGGGCTGGCACCATGCCACCACTGCCGGGCAGGAGACAGAACTTCCACAGGCTGTCTCTCAGGAGGGAATGGAGCCAGAGTCATATCCAACTTAAAGGGTGAGGGGAAGGGCAGCAGGGGGGTCCACCTGCCTCCCACAGCAGCAGTGGGGTAAATGAATTTAAAGATGACCCTCCAATAATTAGATTCTATACCTGGAAAATTAGATCCTTTGTATGAAAAATTTGTTATAATTATTGGGGGGCAGTCTTAAATTCAGAAACCATCTTAGGTTTGGGTAAATACGGTGTTTAGGTTTGGGTAAATATGGTATTTGTTTTGTAGTTTATGCCAGTCTCCAAGTATGAGAGATTAGAGAAAAGTAGTTAGCCAGGTTAGTCTGATGTTAGGCAGGAGGCAGGGAAATGTGTCACCTTACAGACTAACTTGTTAAGAGTAAGGCTAGGAGGAGACTTTCCTGGAGGCTGCAAATGATCCCAAATCTGTATGCAGAGGCAACCTGAGCAGGGTGCGGGGCCTGGGGCAAATCAGCTGCTCTGCCCAGCTCCGCAGGGCCCAGGGCAGTCGCCCCAGTTCACCCCCTCCAGGCCCTATCTGCATGCTGCAGGATTTTGGGAGGTTATTTTCTGAATTCCTCTAAAGTAACTACTAATCTCTTCAATCTACCTTCGCCTTGCTCACAGTGCCTCCCTTTCCCGATCCTTTGTATTTAGAGAAAGTTAGCTATGTTAGTCTGAAGTTAGGCCGTTAAAATATACCGTGCCAGCCTGCTCTGCCTTCTTTGTACAGTATTTAAATTACCATATTCTTTTCTATTCAGTAACCCTGCCCTCTGCAAATCCACTCGCAGAATCTGATTAAGTAGGTTATTATCTATGAAAGCTTACACATTTCTGAACACGCTGGTCTCTGAGGTGCCACCCTGCCCTGCCCTCTCTCTCTGAATATGGTCTTTAGGCAACATATCCTACCATATTTTCAATGAAAATGCTTGCATAAGAAAAAGCATGCAAATACATGCATAAGAAGAGCATACAAATCACACCTGAGCAAGAGAGAGAACCTCTGTCTCAAGTGTCCCACCTCTGAAGTGTAATAGAGAATAAAAAAAAGATATGTACTTGTTGGGAGAGGAACAGAAAGAAGAGCAACAGGTTGTGCTGCTGACCATTCCTTCCAATGTGACTGAAGAGGTAGCTCAGTCTACTAAAAAGTATCCAGTGAAGCCTGCCAAACCTAACACTAACCCATTTCTGACTCTGCTCATTCTATGCCTACAGATATCAAGGCACTTTGGTTTGTAGCCTCTCCTTCACAGAAATCTGAAACCCAAACACCTGTGCACCAGGGATCCACAGCTGTGAGCAGCTGCTAAACTTCTCCCAGTGTTATGCATGATAGATCATTCTAATCAACCTCATTTTAATAATTAAGCAAACATGGTATGGGGCTCAGGGAAATCAAGGGTTGTGATTTTCAAACTCTTCCGCTCATAGGAGAAAGTATGCCAAGTGCCTTCAATAATGGCATACGTGCATACGTACAGAACCCTGTCATTTGCCTTCCCCCTGTCCCCACAATGTATGTGGGGTAAGAGTTGAAGGTACATACCTATTAAACTGTTGGCAGAGGCCCAGGATGGTTCTTGATGAAAGGAAAGCAGCAAATCAAGATTTCTTTTAATAGCTCTGTTAGGGAAGTCTTAGTGGAGGGGGAGAGTGTGTGGGGGGGGGGGGGTGTGGGGGGGGGGGGGGTGATGCAAGTGTGAAAAGATCTCAGCCAAATTCAAAGTTAAGGAGCCTTTATGAGAGAGAGCCTGCCAGTAGCCCGTTCCATTGTACCAAGAAAACTGAAGCTTGAGAACCCCAGTAATAGCAGTTGTACCACTAGTGGTAGTCTATAAAGTGGACAGGCCACAGGTTGGTGTTTCACGGGTTGAAACCAACACTTTATAATTCCACCTAGAAGCCAAATAGTAACCAACCCCGGTTGCAAGCAAATGTAATGGCCACACGCAGACAATCAGTTTCTACCAGAAGAAATTGTTATCCTCCCAGCAGAAAGCAAAAGTGTGCAGATGTTCCAGCTTTTTCTCCTAGAGCAAAAAATGGCTGTTCCAAGAGAGAAATAACTTGACCAACCAGGGTTAAACCACTCCTGGGAGAGTTTCTCCTGGGAGACTGAACATCTGCATACCTTTCCTCCAGCTTAACTCTTCCTGGGGACCAGAAATATTGGAGCCAGAGGAAAGGCTCCTGTTCCTTCCCAAGACCAGGGTCAGTAGCCTGCAGAAGGTAGGGATGGCAGTTGCTCCTGCCCCTTCCTGTAGATAGGAAGAAAAGGGAGAGGAGGAACAGCTGCCATCTGTTCACCGTGTACTTCTTATCCCTGAGTTCCCAGTGTGAGATGCAGGCAGAGACTTTATTATGCTGCTGCTTCTGCTCAGCTCCCAGGTACTGGGAGCACTGCCCCCTCCCTGCTTCCCCATGTCCCCCCTTCTCCCTCAGCTGAGCAGCAGGGACTGCAACTGAAAAGCCAGTGTGTCACCAGCTGGGCCTGAAAGCCTGGCTTTCAGATGAGACTACTTCCCCTTCTCTCCCACCACCACTCAGTGGAGCACGGGGGCAGCAAATTAAAAGCTGGAGGGGCCAGGAGGCCAATTTGGGGGAAGCCTGTGCACACCTGGCTCCCAGATGTGCCAGCTTTTCAACTGCTACCCCTGTTCAGATGACCCAGGATAGTACACAACCAGATAGGATACTTTTCCGCTGGAGCAAAATGGCTCTGCCTTGCCCCATGCTGCTCAGAGTCAACCCAGGGCAACAGAAGGTAAGGCAGGGTGGCATGCCCATGTGGCAAGGTTCCCAGAGCCTGGCCATGACTCAGTGCTCTCCAATTCTCTCATACTCCTCTGGGTCAGCCCAGAGAACACAGAGTGGGGGCTAACCTCCTATGGGCAAGAAGGAGGGTTCCCACCCCTGGAGGAAGGCCAGGGCTAACAGAACTTAGCCACCCATACTTTTCACAGTGGCCAGCAACAGCAGCAGCACCATGGTGCTGCCGTCCCGCAGTGCCCAGCATTGCTCAGCATGCAGTTACTCCTCTGCTGCTGCATACAGCACCAGGGTGCACCAGCCCTGCAATGGCTCTGTGGGAGGGAGGGATGGGGGTCAGCCCCCCAAATAATATTTCCCCCCACTGCTTATGGTTCCCACAATGGGAAAGTATCCCCACCAATCAGCTGAATGGCAGGAGACGGGGCATTCTCCCAGGGCGGGGACCTTTCCCAGCTGTCTGTGGCAGCTGCTGCTTTTCTGCAGCTGCCAAGTGCCACTTAACAGCTTGTCCCCTTCCGAGGCAGGGGAGGCTGCCCATTAATAGTTCCCCTAAAGGTGGATGTGGCCCTTGGAGCAGCCCTCTAGGGCCTGCTGGCTAGAAAGCTTGCTGCATAACTCTGCACAGTCCACTTCCCAGGCTACTTTTCTACTGGAAGACATTTCTTCAGATAGAAATGAACATCAGCACACAGCCTATAACAACATCTACACCCCAAGCAGTGTGGCCTATTGCACTACTTCCAGGTTCTGAATGAACTTAAGAAATAGCTCTATATCCTCCATCATCCTAGCTTAGACATAACATCTGAAACCCAACTTTTAGAAATTTAAAACGTTATAAGGCTGGATTCCACACCTTATTTTAAACTTTCTTCCTGGGAATTTGGCCCATATCTGATATTGAAGCCAAGCTGTTCTGCAAAGATTTTAATAAAAAGAAGCTGACAATGGAGTAAGATGCATTATAATTTCTAAACTAAAGTATTTATTAAAGGAGGTTTCCAAAAAAGAAATTTTCAGACTTCTTGAAAAGCAAAGAACCCCAATATTCAAACTTGTATATCTACAAGAAGGCAGGATTTAGTAATCCAAATCTCCAGGAAAAGTTTCCCTGCCAGACAGCTATTAGACACTCCAATGGAAAACAATTTATGATACTAGAAGAAGGGAGTAGTCTAAAGTAAGTCTATTATAAACAATTATTTCAACCTTAAAAACCACTGCAACTCCAAACCCATTTAATTTTTCTGTCAGAACAGCTTCCCACCTTTATAAATGAAAAGGTACATGAGTAAAGTGATGAAAGATACAGATGAAATATTAACAAGGGTTCAAATGCAATGAACAGAAAGCAGAATGCTCATAATAACTGAAAGGCTAGTAGAGGCAGATAAATAGTGTTATTAACATTAAATGCACTAAGACAATGAATTAAGCAAACACATAGTAAAAGGGTGCGCATGTCATATGCATGATATGACAAATATAACAGATCAACTGAAAAACTGAGAGGATGCCTTGCATAGAAATTATCTTCAAGAAAGGCTGCACCCTTCTGAACTATGAAAGTGTTTCCTCTGACTGAAACCATATTTAATAGATGGGTCTTGCTTCTGATCCCTTTTTTAAGGTGTCATTATCCATTGAAGAAGATGCAATATGGGACAGCCAGTGTGTCTGAAATGGCTCACAGTTAGACTGGAAAAATTTAAGTGGTTACAAGAATGGACATTCCAGTACATAACAGAAAAAGAATTTTAAGCTTGAGCCTTATCTTTTCTTACAGAAATAGGAAAAGACAACACCTCAAGCTCTGTATGTAGAGATATAATGATACTAATATGAGTTTGGCGTACAATAGTTTTCCTTTAAGTAGGGGTAGAGCACTAACAAGATCCTTCCAATAACAAAGGAGACCAAACCCTATATACAGATTCAGTCCTGATGGTCTGTATTCATGTCGCTTTAGACATTCATAAACAAAACATTCAATGCAGATATACTTAGGATTGCAAAGCAACACAGATACTTAAGAAAATTACAAAACAAAGTGAATAAATACTGCATTTCAGATTCCTAAACCAGATTCAATTCTGCCAGTTTTTTCTCACTTTATTGCAAATTAGTACTAGCCCTCCAACAGCATGGCAATATAGCTAGCACAAACCCTCTTCCTTTTTTTACATTTATTAAAATAAATTTAAAAAAAGGGAAAAAATGAAAATGTCAATACTATTAGCTTGACTCTCCCAAATTTTTGCAGTACTTCTGAAAAGTCATTGCAATGCTTGACTGGATATTAGTAAGCTGACATTCTCAGAAGAAAAGGTTTTTCATGTGTTTGTGAACTTTCAAAACATATACAGTATTTTTTGCTTGCTTGCCTAAGAAGGAAAAGTTCCAGTTTCAATGAATTTCACAAAAAAAAATGAATTGGACATACTTGCACTACTCCATTCATCTTTCTTAGTTTTGTTTTTCATGACAGAAGGTATACTTATAAAAGTCACAGCTATTGACTTTTCCCATTCTTTTGACACAACCATATTCATTTTAATTTACCTAGTCCAATTTAGAACTGAATCATATTATAATCTTACAGACCCCTAAATCAAGAACCATTGGCTATAAAGATTAAGAGGACAATAACCTGCAACATGTGGTGGCAACTTAATGAATGGAAAATAGATCCTGCTATGGTTGTGTGACCTATAACAACTCCCAGAGCCAGCACTGTATTTATTTGATAATGGCTTATTCTGTTAAAACTGCTGAACAATATTGTTAAACAGTTAACACCTTTAGTAGTCAATCAGTCTTATCTAAAAACTTTCTGGAAAACAATCTTAGTCCCATGTAGCTTGTGCCTTGAGTTGCAACGCTACAGAAAAATAAGTATCAAGGACATTAGTTAGTCACTACAAAAAAGTGCAAATCAAATAAGACTGTCAATGTTTAACATATTTAAAATCTGAAAATACTCAGGCCCTGTGTGAGTAGATAGTGTTCCTTACCCTGATCCATCCAGATAAGCGAAAGAGTCCTGCCATTCCATTCATCCTAAGAAATAAACAAACATATTCCAGGTAAGATCAAAACTTAGACATGTGACATTGAAAGACGTTTTACATCCATCTCTCCAACTTCTTTCACATCCAGCCTTTCACATCCTCTGGCAGAAAATTCTGTAGTATATCTGTAAACAATGAATTAAATGTGTCCCTCCTCCACTGTACCCAAGAACAGTTATATCTGTGCAGGTCAATACAACAAAGATTTTGGGGAAGAAACTGAAGCAGACTGAAAAAACTTAAGAACAGTTCTACACAGCAGCTATCTAGAAGCTACTACTTTCATTAGGCTAGAACAGCCACTATTGCCTCCTCACAACATCTAAGAAGGATATACATGATCTTAAACCAATCACCAGCTCAGCTTCAAACTCCCCCATTCATTTGAGGGGAAAAAAAAAAAGAAGAGGCTCTTTCTACTTTTAGAATTCCTGTAGCCCTTCAAGTTTTCCCATGGTGCACAGGGGATTATGCAAACCTTCCACATTTCCTAACTCTCATATGCAACTAAAGAGACAATCTTTGTTTCATCACTAACAGTTTAAATGTGGTTTTCACTCAACAGAAAATAAGCCCTGTGTAAATAAAGCAGAGTAGAGCAAAATACATTGTGCCAACATTAAGTTTCATCTCCTCCCATTCAGCAACGGAAAAGACCATTTAAAATAGTAGCCCATCACCTAAATAAAAGATACTTTAACCAGTACAAGTGGACCAGATGTTACGTGATGATAAGTCTGTGATCGACATAAGAGTTTCATTCTAGCACTCCATGGAAATCAGAACCCTTGCTGCTGGCTAATAAACCATTTATCTTTAAAGAACTTTCTATATATTTAATATTCACATCTCAGAAGAAATACTAAGGACTGAGCAGGCATGGTGAATAAATTTCTATCACTCCAAGGTAGAATTGATACACTTAGTAGGGTAGTTTGTGAAGATTTACATTGCTTTCACCAGTACTATGCACATACAAGAACAAAGGTCTTCAGGACTTAAAAGCTATCAGTCTGGCCCCTTTATGAACATTCAGGGAACTGAAGAGAGTTTAAAGTTGCACTGTAATTACATTATAGAAGAAGGGGATTTCCATCCTGCTACAGGTTCTACAGCCTCCCATTTTCTCTCCAGAATATAGACTTGAAGGTCTTCTGATGTTCTTGAGCCACGGTACCTGCGAAATACTCCATCCTTTGCACTGCAAACAAATACATGGTAATTACTCTAATGTTACTTAATGCAAGCTACTGCTGTAACATGCTTCATTTACTATTTTTATGTCACTTAAGAAATACTCTATTGGGGTGGCCAACCTGCAGCTCTTCAGAAGTTAATATACCTCTCCTTGAATCTTTGCACAAGCCCATGTTGACCAGCTTCCATAGCTGTTACGCTATGTCATGTGCTTGTGCAAAGATTCAAGGAGATGCATGTTAACTTCTGAAGAGCCGCGTGTGCCTCCGGAGCTGCAGGTTGGCCACCCCTGCTATAGCAGGTTTCAGTTCACTGCATGAACCTCACAGTCTACTGGGAGTGATGACTTAAAAAAACAAATCCCAATTTATTTCTAAACAAATTTACCCATGCATATATAATCTCAATCCAGTTGTTGTTGGAGTCTTCCCAAAAGCCTAAAAATTGGGAACAAAATCTTATTTAAAAAACAAACAAACAAACAAAAAGAAAACAACCCACAATATTCTCTGGTTCTGGAGGAGGGGGAAGGGCAGCTGTAAAAGTTACTTCACACAGACTGTTAGAGTAGAGTAAAGTATTATTAGAGCTACACATTCAACATTTTTTTAAACAATAATGGAAGAAAGGATGACTGAGCAAACACAGCTTATATATTTCCACCCTAAATTGTTGCAGATTATTTTGTCCTATGGGTAGCCTAACCAGGGCAAGTTAGTGAAACTATTTTTCTTGGGACAACTCCAAGAGACAAATTCATCTGCATTAGAACAGTTGAAACTATTTAGTCAAAGGCATTAATTAATGTCAAAGTTAGTCTATTTATGTCCATTCTACTTTCAATTATGGTTTAACACCAGACAGAGAGAACATAAAACTTGGCCAATTCTCCATGAGGCTGCATGCATGTCCATTTATATTAAGAGGCCTACACAAAGTATATGCAGTGTGACTTGCTGTGATGAAACCCCACTTGTATTCTGGCCTGTTTATATTTGTTTATTAATTTTAAGTGGGCAATTCTTCCTGGTCAAGCAATTTTTCCAGGTCATCTGAGTTGCAATAAAATTCTTTGGGAAAATTTTTGCCTTGGGCCGATACGGACACTGCAAAACTTCAACTAAAGTTAAAATTATCCAGGAAAGAGGACAGAGGAAAACTTAACTATGATGTTAATTGTTACAAATGCTACTAAATACTATGTTTAGACTAAAACACACACACACACACACACACACACACACACACACACACACACACTGTTTGAAGATAAAATGTTACATATATATTGAAAAAGACTATTTCGTATTTTGCCTTGGAATGAAGATTAAGTTCAAGTGTATTCGCTGACATTTTTAAAGATATAGTTGTAAACAGCCTGTGTCACCAAGCATTAGAAAAAACTGGCCACCCTAGGATTACCCATATTTGCATCTACCTCCTACCACAACGTGGTTAACAGCATTAACAGAAGCAAGTTAAACAAGCTTTGATGTCCTTACCCATTCTGATAGCCAACATTCTGGGAAAAGGAAGGTGGGAAGTATGTTGTACAACATACAATATGCTAGAATTATGTTCAACAGGCAGTGGCCATCAAGAACAGTAGGTAAGGATTCGTTTTAATTTGCATCTGTTCGCTGGATCTACATGATTTTTGCAGTCATCTAAAAACAGACCACTGTGTTTCCCAAAGGACATGGACTTACTGGTAAATAGTAGGAAGTGTTGTGACAAAGAAACGGCCACTCAAACCTAGGAAAAAAGAAATAAAAAATATTTTTATTTGAACTGCTGAAACATTTCCATTTTAATTTTCTAAAGAAACCATAAAAGATGAGTCTTTCTGGACTAAAATGTTGCCAGTGGGATTTTTAATTACATTATTTGTTCTAGAAAACCCTGCAGTAAACAGTGGCAGTGCTATGTAACGTGAAGTACTGTCCAGAATCAAAGCAACAATAAAAAGTAATGGTTTATTTTTTAGAAACTGTGGTTCTTTATCTCTATTTTGGTTCCTATTCTAGTTATATGCACGATCAACATTTTAAATAGCTGTTTAAACATTTAAATAGCATTTAAATATTTGACGACTCTGTACCCTGTTTCTCCTTGAATGCCTCCACTTGACAGCATTAAGAATAGAACAGATGCAACCATTCTCTCTCTGTCAATTCAAACTCCCCATAAAAGACCTCTCTGAAAAGGGTCCCATTCTTGAAGGATAATGATAATCTCTTCCATGAGATTGGAGCTGAGGAGTCCTTACTACCACCAAGTATCTAGCAATTGTAACATTGGCTCATGAAACCTGGCACCTAAGCTTGTGGCCAGATAAAGGATAGAGCTCTTAACAGCATGGAACATGTTCCACCTTGCTGCCCTGCACATCACAAATAATGAGGACACTTTCTTTGGAGGCAGTAAAAAATGAGTCTTAATGTTTGAAGGCAGAGGCAGACCAACAACTAGATAAAAGACCCAAAATAGACTGCATAGTCTGTTTAGATGTCATCTTCTAAAGAGAAAAATAGCTCGCTCCTTACAGGTGAAACTTATGGCAGCAGATGGAGTTTGTCTACAGGGCTTTGCTTATAAATTTGCAATTTGTGATCCACCAAGTTTGCTTATGATATGTGATCTATCAAAGCATCTCGGTTATGAAGGGCTGCCCAAATTGATATTTTTTTCCCCTTGGGTGCATATTTTTTCATTGTAGAAAGCAACTGCATTTCTTATTCCTGCAGTTAGGAAGAAGGACTCAAACAGCTGATACCCAGGCTGTCAGGCACACAAGTGGCAGGCCTGAGTACAGTATTTGAACCTAGTTTTATGACGTCATACATGGACAGTTTGAGAATGCAACTGAAAGCGGAGTAAGAGGAGAGTCCCAGTACATATGGGAACCAGAACAGTCTTGGACAAGATGGAGCTTGGACATTTTTCTGTGGTAGGAATGAGTCTAGCATGGATTTCCCCAGTGGCAAAATCTTGGCATGATACCAGGCTCCTCTAAAAACATTTATGATTTCTAGATTACTAGTTCCTGCAAGACACTTATTCAGGTTTCCCCATGTTGGCAGCATGCCCATAATTTCACTGATAATTGGCAAATGGGAAAGAAGCAAACAAAGATTTATAATACATTGGAAGCACTTTGTCTGCAAGAATTTGCATGGAGGAATTCTTTCTATTAGCTAGGTTAACTTCCACAGCAATCCTAATTACTTGTAGTTCTTGAACATGTATGCATAAGGTCATATCCTTTTGAAGCCAAGTCCCTGCATGCGATTCCCATGTTCTCCCCAATTCATTCATGCACAGTCATGTATCACCAGTGCGTCAGGGCCATAGAAAAATGAACTGTTTCTATAAATGTTCTTACGGTCTGATGACCAAAACCAGTAATGACAGTAAGCTGGAATTACTATGTGCACATTTATCAACTATCTTGAGAAGTGATAGAGATCTCACCAAGTGAAGTCTGGCTGGCAGTGTCACATGTGCATGCTGTCATGTGGCTCAGAAGTTTAAAGTGGGTTCTTACCCACAGCTTCCACATCATTTCTTTCTTGATGTGTTCATTTTGATGCTGGCAAGAAGAAAATCTAGCAGAACTGTATCTTCCCAAGGAAAACCTGGAGTCAACTGAGTGTGGGAAAGATTCAAGGAGCCTCACGATGAATCTCTCTCTCTGCAATTCACAAAGAAGCTTACGTTGGTTTAGCAGGTGAAGGATGACAGTACATTCCTGATGGACTTATCTTAAACCATATAATTGTCTACAAATAGAGCTAAACATGAATGCCTCATCTTCTTAGCTGGTTGTTCTTTGTAGCCAAAGTGATACTGGTGACTAAGTCTTTGTTACATTCAGTGCAAAGATCTAGTTTCTGTGCTAGAGAAAGGTGCCATACTGAGTAGGTTTTCCTCCACTGTTGGCATC
The DNA here is from genome assembly GCF_000455745.1 of Alligator sinensis. NCBI lineage: Eukaryota > Metazoa > Chordata > Crocodylia > Alligatoridae > Alligator > Alligator sinensis. The sequence goes on from NW_005841836.1 coordinate 5,487,191, forward strand.
ACCACAACAGGAGATCAGATGTCTAGCAAGGCTGAGTCTCATACCATTTGTCCCGTTCCATACAAACAGCAACTTTTTGACTTCAGGTCACCAGCACAGTTCATGTTTGCTGTTGGTGCCTAAACCTAACAGCTTGGACAGCTGTTGGGAACAGCACCAAGAACATCCGTCTCTTCGCTACTGAGTCAAGATTACTTGCCTGTCACACAGGTGATTTCAGTGCTCCAAGCTGTAGAAAAACATGAAGATTTCAGCATCTAATGAGAAGATCCATGTTGGGAATCACTTTGAGTCTGACATGCCAATCTCCCTAGTCTTGGTGTGGAAGTCTTCACTACCAGAATAGTAGACAAGCAGTTACTGGCAATCTCTGGTCCTTGTCCAACAGAGCAGAGACAATCTTCTTCTGGTAACAGTTTTAGGTTTCAGGTGCCAGACGCTGGGATTAGAATCTAAGAGGTCCCATCTTGGAAGTCAATGACCATTTTTCAGGGATTGAAGTTCCTCTCATTGATTGGTCAACTAGGTACAATTTCAGTAAACTACCCCTGGATTTTCTTGTTCTACTCAGAGAGTAACAAACTGAGCGGCCATCATATATGTGGCTCTCACCAAGAAAAAAAAAAAAAGGCATTTTTGCAATGCTCTTTAAGGCAAATGAGTCTGTCACAAACTGAACAGAATTTAATATATAAAGGCTTTGAATTTGCGATCTTGGTTTCAAGAGTCTGCTCCGCATCGGTAAGTTAAAAGAACAATTATGTGTGGAAAGGAAAGTTGGTGAGGAAGTTAAATTACAACGGCAAGGAAAAAATGTCAATAAAATGTTGGGGACGGGGTCCTTTTGTTTAAAGGTAACTAAAGAATGATTGTTGCACTTATGCACGGGAAATGCAAAAGCATGCAGTGAAGCAACAGTCCACACACTGCTACTCAAAGAAGTGAGAAGCATATGCTCACTTGGAGAAAACACAATAAGTCCCACAAAAAAGTAGTTGCTGGTTCAATTTCTTCTAGGTTTCACTAACATTGCATGCAGATAATCATCTAAAGATGCAACTTCACACAAACTTATAAAATCTTACTAAATGGCATTCTTATATGGAATCATAGAACCAAAGGGCCAGAAAGGACCTGTAAGGGCACCAAGTCCGGTCCCCTGCCATGAGCAGAAGGTTATTGGGCTCAAACAAGCTCAATGAGGTGCTTGTCCTGCCTCCTCTCGAATACCTCCAAGGATGGCGACTACACCACCTTTGCTGGAAACACGTTCCAGATTCTGGAACAGAAAAGAAGTTTTTCCTTATGTCCAACCTGCATTTTTACTCAATTAGCTTGTGCCCATTGGTTCTTGTCCTCCCAAGGGGTGCCTTTCTGGAGAGTTGCTCCCCTAGATCTTGGTGCTCACCCTTGACATACTTGTAGGTGGCTATCAAATCACCTCCCAGTCTTCTTTTGATCAAACTGATGAAACCCAGTTCCCAGAGTCTCTCCTCATACAGCCTATCCTCCAGGCCCCTAATGATTAGGGCTGCTGAAATTTTGCACAACCATTTCATTTCAGAGGTGTTTCAGACCGTTTTGGCACCCAAAACACCAAATTCAAATCAAAACGGAAGGCTCCAAAACATCTTCGAAATGAAACAAGGCATCCAAAACATTTTGGAAAATGTTGGAGTTTTGGAGCCGGGCTTGCAGGGAAACAGCTGTCACTGTTGCCCTGAAGCATGGCCTGGGTTTGCAGGGAGCAGAGAACTACGCCAGGGATCTCCTCGTCACCAGTGCCCACCCCGCACTGCCCCAGTGATGTGGGGCTGCACAGGGACAGCAGCAGTGGCAAGGAGACCCCCAGCACAGATCTCTGCTTTCTGTAGAGCCAGGCCACACGGCAGGGCAGTGCTGGTCCCTACCATGCAACCTGGCTCCGCAGGGAGCAGAGATCTGGGGCACCACAGGGCAGGCAGCGGTGGCAAAGAGACTCGGCCCTGCAGAGTCAGGTCACATGGCAGGGACCAGCAGGCTTGCTCACCACTCCGCGCTGCTTCCCTGCCCAGCAACCCGGAGTGACAAGGATCAGAGATCCGTGCGGGGGTCTCCTTGCCTGCACGGAGGGCAGCAGGGCTGTGCAAAGCTTGCAGCCTGTTCAAAACAGATTTGGCGGAAACGAAACAGGATGGCAATCCAAAACACCGAAACGAATCACCTTCCTCCGAAATGGCTGAATTGGAAACTGAATCAAAACAAAGCCGTTTTGCACAGCCCTACTAACCATATGGGTGGCCCTTCTTTGTAACCTTTTGAGTTTGTCTATATCAGGGACGGGCAATTATTTTGGGCAGAGGGCCGCTTACTAAGTTTTGGCAAGTCATTGAGGGCTGCATGACAGGCAACCAGGGGCAGATAAATATTAATTTTCTAAATTTTTTAGGGGCCCCGTGGGCCGGACAGAATGGCCTGGCGGGCCGCATTTAGCCCACCCGATCTACATCCTTCCTGAAGTGCGGCGCCCAGAACTGGACACAGTACTCCAGCTGTGGCTTCACCAAAGCCAAACAGAGGGGGAGAAGAACCTCTCTGGATCTGTTTGCAACACATCGGCTGATGCATGCCAGAGTTCTATTTGCCCTGCTGGCAACTTCATCACACTCTTGGCTCATATTCATCTTCTGCTCAACTGTCACCCTCAGGTTCCTTTCAGATGCAGTCACCACTCATTGTATAGTTATGGTGAAGGTTCTTCCTACCCAGATGAAGGACCCTATTGAACGTCATCTGATTGCGTTCAGTCCATAGGACCAGTCTATCAAGGTCATCCTGGATCCTTACCCTATCCTCAGATGTGCTAGCATTTCCCCACAGCTTGGTGTCATCCTCAAACTTAAATCATTCTGCTTTCCAACCCCTCAACCAAGTCATTGATAAAGATGTTACAGAGCATGGGCCCAAGCACTGATCCCTGAGAAAGACCACTTGAGACAGCCTCCAGGATGAGGCCATCCCATCGATTACAACTCTATGGGATAGAACTCTGAGCCAATTGCCAACCCACCTTACTGTAGACTGTTCTACACCAGTACCCTCCAGTTTAACTGAAAGAACCTCATGAGAAACAGTATCAAAGGCCTTGCTGAAGTCTAGGTAAATGATGTCAACCTCATGTCCCTTGTCCAGCTTGTTCATTAACCGGTCATAAAAAGGGCACCAAGTTTGTTAAGCACGACCTTCCCTTGACAAAGCCATGCTGGTTGCTTATTAATACCCCACCAGTTACTAGCTTGTCGTTGACTGTCCTTGACAATTTTTCCCAAGATTTTTCCCAGGACCGAGGTCAGACTGACCGGTCTGTAGTTTGCAGGGTTGTCTCTCTTCCTTTTCTTAAGGGTGAGTACCATGTTAGCCCTCTTCCAGTCGTTTGGGACCACTCCTGAGTTCAACAACTCATCAAACAGATTCGCCAGAGGTCCTGCTTTGAGCTCAACCAGTTTTTTCAGGACTTTTGGATGCAGGTCAACTGGCCCAGCAGACTTGAACATGTCCAAACATTCTAAGAGTACCTTCACCTGTTCAGGACTGATTTCATGTGGACTGTTGTCTTCCCCATGGAATGGGGTTGTACAACTCTACTTGGTGCCTCAGTTGTATCCAGTTTGGAGCACTGCATTATAAGAAGGATGCAGAGGAACTGGAGAGGGTGGAAAGGATCTAGTGTAGATCAACAAAGATGATAAAAGGGTTAGAAAGCAAGTCATGGGAAGAAAAGGCTAAGGAATTACTTGTGTGTAACAGCTGTTGAAAAGGAGATTAAATGAGCATGTGATAGTTTTAAAATAATTGAGAAGGGAAAAAAAAAAAATCAGCAAGCCAGCAGAAATGGAAAAACCCTGGTCAGCAGACGTGCTGCAATAGGTTTAAACTGCAACAAATCCCAAGAAAGGCTTCTTAACTAACAGTAGTGGGAAGATGGAAGAAGCAGCCTATAGAAGTTGCACCAAGGTTTCCAAAAAGAGTTTGGAGGGGAATCTAACTGGGATAGCTGAAAAACAAAAAAAATCTGCATTGGACTAGATTTGTGGTATCCAACCCATAGCGACACAGGTAGTCAATGTGTTAGGCACACAACAGACTGGGGAGGGCAAAAGAGACTGGAGTGGCAACTGAGGAGAGGATGGGAGTTTGGGGGAGAGAAAAAAGTGGAGTGGTTCTGTGCTGGCTTGAGGGTTTGGCCCCACAGGAGCTGCAGGGGTAGATGCTGCTGAAATCACATTCGGTCGTGCCAAGATTCAAAGGCACTAGAGGAAGCGGTGGCTGATTAATAGAATGGCCCATTGTCAAAAAGGTCAGACACCACTGGATTAGATTATTCTTGACATCCTTACTATATTCTGACAAAAAATATATTTTACAAAAAAAAAAATACAGAGAATATGGGTTGTAGTAGCAATATCAGAATAAGAAATTATAAAACTGCTTGCATCAATGGAGACAACACTCAGAGGACCGTGGTTTGGTCTCCAGATAGGTGACTGGTGAGAACAGTGCTGCCAGAGAACCAAGTAGCACAAGCAGCAAAGGCCCTAAATGCTAGCAAGAAGGTCCAAAGTCTTGCACAAAAGGCCAAGTAACTGGAAAGGAGTTAAGTTGCCCCAGTTTAATTTTATCCTACAACATGATAATTGTGTGCATATGATCAGCTCCTGTGTGCCATCTGCTCTCTGGTTTAAGTCTGTGCTCCCTGTTAATTTGTCTCTCTTTTATGTCCAAACCACAAGTGTGAGGATTCCATGGCACTTTCATCACCTCCCAATCTTTGTTCAGCATAAGAAGTCATAAATGTGTTATTAGGAGTTTTGAAATACCAAGACTACTCTCTTTTCCTTCTGGAACAATACAGTCTTGTGCTGATGAGCTGAGAAATAGCACTGGATATAGATCTTAAAGATTATTTGTTCTTCAGTGTCAAAATCAGAAAAAAAGTGGGGAAAGGAATGGAGTGAAGAAAACTAATTAAACAAAATAAAATGCAATCTAAATGCAAGATTGAAAGATATTACCTATTATATAAGGATCAAATCAAAATCAAATACCTTTTCTGTAGCACATTGGACTGTTTAAAAATAGTGCTAAATGAAATGGTAATTCGTTTTTTGAACCCACACAGTTTTTAATTTACCAAGCTGCATTAGGTCAGCTGGTCACTTCTATCTGGGAATACTTAATTCTAGGGTGTATTGTTCTTTTCAGTTCATCTTAAAGAGATTTACCTCCCTCGTGCTAATTATTTTTAATAACTGCTATTTAAAAAAGATTCACTTTTCACATCAGTTGCCAGATATTCTATTTCATTTTAGATTGTTGCTATGGGATCTAAAAAAAGTATTTTTGAAATAACAACAATGGATTAAAACCTTTGACATGTCAAATTATTCCACACCATCATTTCTGTTCCATCTGCACAGTAGCTGTTTCCTCTATAGCTGGTTTTAATTTCTGCAATGTATATTAACCTTTTATTGGCCTTTCAGACTGCAAATCACCAAGAGGCATGATCAAGGCATTAATGCAGGAAACATTCATTCATAATAATGAATATGGATATGATCATTAAAGGATATGCTGCCCTGGACAGAAGTTGGAGGGGAGGATTTCCAAAGGCACAAATTGACAGGTAGCCAGTTAACTCCCATTGAAGTAATTAGGAATTAGACCTATACCTACAGAACTAGACAGTTAAGTACCACGTAAGTGCCTTCAGTCCAACATGGAAATCCCCAATGCCTCCAATTAATTACTGTCTAATCCTAGAGGTGCCTAAAGTCTACAAACACCTATACTGCTGACAGTAAAGTTCTCTAGGCACCTACTTATTCAGGGGTCCAGAGAGAAGAAAATGCAACCATGGCCAAGCTATAGCCTGATAATTAAGGCCTTTAGTTGAGATTGGGTGAAGAGCTAGGTTCCAGTCCAAACTTCAATGAATTTATACTTCGGCACTCCCCCCATTCCCCACACCCCCTCTCCAGCCCAAACACTATTTAATTATTTCATGCAAAGTAGAACAGAGTCACTAGGAGGATCTGAGAAAGCAGTCTTCTGACCACCCAACATTTGGGTGGGTTACAGCACTATCTGGAGAGGAGGGATTATAAATTCAAATCCACTTAAGCAGAAAAACCTGACTATCCCACATCTTGGGTGAGTGTTTCAACCACAGAGATAGTGTGGTAAGAGGGACATCACCACCACCATTCTCAGTGGTGTTTTGAGAGAGATGCCTACACCTGCCATAAGACCAGAAGAGGGTTCTGGGCTATTTATCACAACCAGAAACAGGCACCTTACTCTCCCACTGCCAGGGGAAACTATATCCCACAAAGGTGCTATTCAGCCACAATTATTTCCTCCCTATTTCACACTGACTAACTTAGATGAATTCCCACTCAGCATTCTGGCCTTTGTGTGATCCCACCTGTAGGCACTCAATTCTCCACAAGCACATTAGACAGAAGGCACATTTGCTAACTACCCGTCTCCAAACACAAAGTATATAGATTCTATAAGTGCCTAACCCAGGACAGTGGATTCCTCTAGTTAGCGATAAACATCCTGTGTAAACACACAGTCCCAAAAGAGTGAAGGTAATAGCTGACGTGCATAAATCAATTATTTAGCTTTCCAAAACAGTTCTCTTACTTCTCTTGGACCTTAGTTTACAAAGCAAAAGGTTTTTTGCATTGGTAAATTAAAGTATATTAAGAAGTAAAGCAATAGAGCTGCAAGGCAGATGGTTACCAGGTACATACTGAAATCAAGCTAGTATTTAAAACTTTAAAGACTTCAACTGTGGTTTACTGCCAGTTTTATGGACAGTTTCATCCCAAGAAAATGAACCATTATAAGAAGGCTTAAGGTCACGCATGGAGTTTTTAAAGTGGTTCTTTACAGTTCTATAAAGCAAGTTGCCTTTGTTTTTTTTCAATTTCATAGACTCTTATTTTTATTAATATGTGGAGAGCTGTTAATAAACAGTTCAAAATGCCACAGGCAATGGGTTATACAGCATAAAATAAGGGCACCGTTAATCAGGTAGAGAGAAAAGCAGTGGACCTGAAAAAGGTAAAAAGAGCAATAAACAGAATGGAAAGGTGTGGAGAGACTAAGAAAGAGAACCTGCTTGAAAAGGTCGAGACAAATGTTAGATTATTAGTTAGCTTAATTAACAGTTCAGAGGAAGGTGCATCTTAGAGTATGAATCATTAGCTTCAGAATTAATGTTAATGTTAAACAGAAATCTCTATTAAAAGTTGTATTTTTCAGCCAAGATATGTTTTTAAAAGCTGAACTAAGTAAGGAAACATTGGGAGTTAACACAACCTGAAATAAAAAGATTTTTTTTTTTTGGACCCACGCCCTGGTGAGCAAAATGGGGTAGTGGGAGCTCTGATTTTCTATGATAAAAAAACCAAAATCGAACACCAAAATATATAGGTATTTAGAATGTATGTTACTATAATGATTGAAGCACTGGTAGGTTTTCAAATTGCTTTAAAAAACTGTAAATATCAATAAAACATTGTGTTCAACTCATACTTATAAACAGTGGCATTTTATTTTAATCATGGAAAAAACAGATTTTAGGGTTTTTAAATCAGAGAATTTTGGATTTGTTATCAGGAGAATTTGTGATCTTTAAACAGAGAAAACCAGATCCTTGCCCACCACAATGACACTAACTCGCTCCTAGCTGTCTTCCCCCTCTCTATTTCTTAGTCCTTTCGGTCACTGCCATCACCATCTTCTTTCTTGTCGACTCTGCTGCTGCTGTCGTCATCCTCATCGCCACTCTTTCAGGGGTCCCACCCATGTAGAGTCTGTGCCGGCCCATCCTCCTCCATACGATTCCTGGCATCTCCTCCTGCTTTCTTGTAGTACCCCTGCATCATTTAGACTCATTTTGGCACCGACCTCTATTGAGAGGTTTGTGCACTTGTACATGAGCATGCTCCTGGACTTCCACACAGCATTTCTGAAGCAGATGAACCAGTCAAAGCGGGCTGTTGGGGTCCCCTGCTCCTTGGACAGCTGCCCAAACAGCACCATTTTTCTGGTTAGGGCTCTGTTCCCTGTCAGCATCTTCTTGAGGAGTATAAACACTTTCCTCCACACCCCTTTGGCATATGGACAGTATCACAGGAGGTGGTCGATTGTCTCGGCCTTCCACAGGCAAGTTTCTCTGGGGCAGTATGGTTGGTTTCCTTGCCCCCCTGTGTCACCCTAACCACACTGGGAGTGCTTAGTGGGCCACCTGCCAGTTCATGTCTCTATGCTCCTTCTGCAGATCTTCATAGAAGATCCTCTCCCACACAACCTGGCAGGTGTCACCAGGGAGTATGTCCACATGTGACAGTCAGCCCCAGGCTGATAGAAGCTATCAGTGAGCAAGCCTGGCTAATGATAGGAAGCCAGTTAACTAGGAATAGAACGCAAGCTTATCTGTGACCAACAGAAGCAACAATATTACAACATAAGCAGACACGGAATGACATGCAAAATTATACCAGTAGCTTACAGAAGACCCTTCTACACACTACAGAATAAAAACAAATGTTGACTTAAAAAGCTATCAACCACAACAGGTAACTAAGAAAGGAATGACCCCTTCCCTCCCTCCCAAGCACATCCTGATACTTGTATATCCAAATCAAAGAAAGATTTAAAATGTTGAATGGAAGTAGCCACCAGCCAGCAAGCAAAACACAGGAGAAGATTATTCAACTAGGCTCATAGAAACCTGTTTTTCTTTGGTGTTTTGTTTTGGGGGGCAGGGAGAGGCAGGGGAAAGGAAAGTCTAAGGCAAGTAGTTATGTGACATACAGCATACTACTAAAACTTCCAGATCCGGGGGGAAGCGTCAGAGCTTCTCATCCTTTCCCTCCTTTGATACACATTAGGAATGGAAGGGAAAATACCCCCCTCACAAGCGTGCCATCTTGAAGAAAAGAAATTACTTCTAATCTGACCACAAAGGAATGAGAGAGCCTGAAAGAAACTTCAGAAACAGAAGATGAGCACAAATATGAAAAATGAAGTGAACATGGGAGACCCTTGGTTGATTCAGCTATCAGCAAGCTAAAAACATCTGTGGAAGGGAAGGTTAAGAGAAAAGAAGCAAGAGATGAAGGAGAAAAGCAAACATTTAAGTGTTAATGAGAACAGCAAAATAGCAAGTGCCCTAAGTATCTCGCAGAGCAAGTACATGACTGTCCTCAATCCAGAGTTTTCTTTAACTCCAACTTAAATAGATAGAAACAGAAGACCAGTAACAAAAATCGGATGATACATAAATACTGAGAACAGGGAACTAATACAGAAACATCATTAAGGTTGCAGTTATGCACACTTAATGGTACATTACAAAGGTGAAGGGGGAAGTTTTCAACTGAAAAACTGATTTTTAAGAAATTAATTTTTAGAAGCCATTGAAAAAAGTTGAAAAGACAAAACTTGTTACTGTAAATGCATTTTTTCCTTCTGAAGGGACCCAACATAGGACAGTCACTAAATAATGGGACTTGTAAGTTTGAGAGACAAATGATCTGGGCTTGGTCTACACATCATTACTGGGAAACAAGCTCCACTCGTTCACTCTCCTCCAACCATGTGTGATGCCAGCAGTCAGGCAGCAGACAGTTTTGGGGTGGTTCACAGCACAACCCCCAGCACTGCTCTGCAGCTGCCTAGTTGCCAGACTCCAAAGTGCATAGAAGCAAAAATGAGCAGGCAGCAGGGAGGTGGTAGAGATAAAACCCTTAGGATCTTGAAAATCTTATCAAGAACTTTTAATCTACATAACCAAAAAAGGGGTTGGAGTGTTGTTGTAGCTGTGATGGTCCAGGAAACATACAAGCAGCATGGGGTTTTGTTTTTATCTTTTATTGGACCAACTACATTCTGATAAAAAGATATCACCCAAACAAAAAAAACAACTTAACCGAAGAGAAGCAGGCAAGGTTTAGCACAACCCCCCAGCACTACTCTGCAGCTGCCTCGTTGCCAGACTACGATGTGTATAGGAATACAAGTAAGCAAGCAGCTGGGACGTGATAGAGATATGCCTGCCTATGGCTTCAGACCAACACAGCTACAACCAAAAACCCCTTAACCAAAAATACTAATTTATTCAAGAAGTTTCCCCCAAACAATTCTACCTTTCTTGCATACCATTTAAAACTTCTACTTTCTAAAAAATGCGTACTCTATGTATACAGTAGTGTAAGAATGATGCATCCGTGACAGTCCAGAAATTATGAGAGCAAAGATTTCTCAGGGAAATGTTTTATTAGACCAGCTATAAGCATGGGACAGTTAGACAAGCTTCTGAATGCAAGACATTCTTCCTCTTTTCCATTCTAAGTGGCAGATTTTGATATCCTCCATGTTACAGTACTGTAAGAGTGATGTTGCAGCTATGACGGTCCAGAGATCCTTGCCTCACATAATTTCTGGCCCGTCATGGCTGCAACATCACTCTTACACTACCATAACATAGAAGATACCACCATCTGCTGCTTAAAATGGAAAGGAAAAAGAATGCCTTGCACTGGAAAGCTTGTCTAACTTTATCCCAAGTGCACAGCTGGTCTAATAAAATATATCACCCTAAGAAACCCTTGTCCACCCTGTGTATATGCATCCTAGGTAAGTGCATCATTTGCTTAACTGCTCAACACAATGACAGTCCCAATTTGTTGCCTATCACTAACATTCTAGCAAACACAGAATTAGTTAAAAACACAAGCCATTTCATCACATACCATGCATCATCCCTACCATGTACTTTGTAACCTAATACTATTCTGTTTAACTACAACAGCAACTGTCCACTTTGAAAGTCAGTGCAGTCCCTTTATTCTAGAAACAAAAAGTCTATTAGAAGTTTTTAAGTATACAGAATGAGTCTTATAGCTAGGAGCACCCCATATTTTCAAGGCTTCTCCTAGCAGTTGCAGCACTGATTTTTAGAAAACATGAAAATGGGAGGAACTAAAGAGTTTCAGGGCTGCTAATACCACAGCAGTGACCCAACCATGTAGGTAACAAGCTCCAGTTGTTTACAGGTAAGTGCACCCACTGGTTAAGTACATGGCCTTTTTCACTCCAGAGGCTATGCACGTAAAAGGAATGTATTGGATTTGCATCATAGTCGTGCGCCGATCCCCTAAATGAGGATCAAAACTTCATTCTACAAAGGGAAGAAGTTTGTCTTTTAATTAATGGCAGAAGTAAAAAGGTCATGTTTATAATGAAATATTAATTACGACCATGGCTTGACATACTGCCTACATCCCCATAGTTTCATAGTAGCTAGGGTCAGGAGGGACCTGAACAGATCACCTAGCCTGACCCCCTGCCACACGCAGGAATGAATGCTGGGTTCACAAGACCCCAGACAGGTGATCATCCAACCTACTCTTGATTTTGCCCAAGGTAGGGCCAAGGACCACTTCCCTGGGAAGTTGGTTCCAGATTTTGGCCACCCTAACTGTAAAATATTGCCTTCTGATCTCTAACCTAAACCTATTCTCCATCAGCTTATGACCACTGTTCCTCGTCACCCCAGGTGGTGCTGGGGAGAAAAGGGCTCTGCCTATTTGCTGTCGATCTCCACTGATGAGCTTGTAGGCAGCCACCAGGTCCTCCCTCAGCCTCTTCTTGCTGAGGCTGAATAGGTTCAGGTCCCTCAGCCTCTCCTCCCATAATGGAGTTTTCATGGTTTCCTTAGTATGCAAAAACAGAGGATTTCTTTTTTTTTTTTAGTTTGGTCTTGGGTGAAAAAGAAAAAGTGTTGTTCAAAAACATCTATTTATTAATCTGCTAATAATGATTAGTGGCCAAAGAGCCCATATTGACAGTTTGTCACCTTTGGAGAAGTCTGGTACATCTCCAAGTTACTAATTTCACTCACAAGTACACACTGAACTTCTAGGAATAGTTGGCATTCTTTGTCTTTCAGACCAGAGTTCAGCTTCACAGGTATTGAAAATTAAATCTGAACTTGCTAAAATTAACAGCAAGGAGTTAACTCATGTGAAGCATCACCATCTTGAGCAAAAAACCCATGAAATACGCATGCATGTCTAGTTTGGTAAAGCAAAACTATCAGCTTTGGTGTTTGCATTGGGTGTAATCAATCCCCTTCCACATTTATCACTGGAAGTTACCACTATATTAATAAATGTAAAAAGTACATAGACATTTTCTTTCACAGACCTAACAAATGTAACAGTTCAACTTTATCTACACACACTTCCTAGATTAACATGCATTTCAAAATGTTACAAATGCGTTATTAAAAAAATACAACTGAAGGCAGGAAATAACCTAATCTGCAAGTATAATTATAGCACAAGTGTTCTAAAAGCACTTTTTCTATACATGCTCAAGGAGGAAGGAAACCTGTCCCTTCAAAGCAGTATAATAATCAGGTAACTACAAAAAAGTAATGAAATGGCAAATTTGAGAAATTCCATTTTAACTTAGTGGGTTTTTTTTGTTTTTTTTTTTTGTTTTTTTTGTTTGTTTTTTTTTTTATATATAGAGCAAGCTCAAAAGTTGTTTCCTTTTCCCAGAGGAATTCATAGTTTTCAGCTTCTCAGCTTACAATCAAGCTCTGAAAAATGTCAATCAAATGACAGCTTTCCATGGCAGAAATCAACCAAAATTGTAAGCAGACCTTTCAATCTTACACTTGCTACATAGATAGGGCCTTAAAGCTGATGACTGACCAAGGTAAAAGAACAGCTGTGAATTTAACAGTATAAAGAACAGTCCATAAAAAAAGAGTAATGTTTCATTTTGATTTAGTATAATTTTTTTTCAATTGGTGAGAATCCCAGCTGCCCCAATGAAATTGAGCATATTCCCAATAGTTAACAGCTGCTTATGCTACATATTCCTTTTAATATAAATAGCTATACTGAGCCCATTTCAAACAGTACCTGGGTCTTCCGTGACATCCACTTTCCC
>NW_005841836.1:5500244-5509133 GCF_000455745.1 Alligator sinensis
CGAGATCTAGAAGTTCGCTTTCCTTTGCAAAATTCTCCCAAGTTGATTCAAGCCGCTGACAAGCTGAACACCAGGGGGCATAGCTATTAAAAGCAAAATCATCAAATTACTATTTGTGTATGCATAAAGTTTTTTTTTTAAATCAAAATCCCTACAAAGTGGAGCATATACTATACAAAGTTAAAATATAACTAATCACAGATAAAATGGGTTACCCTCCTTCCCCCCAGCAAATTCCCTTTATCAAGTCTTTTTGGACTAGAAGAATTAACATACAAGGTAATCCTAACCACATTTCACCAAATCAACCTATAATTTTCTCTTACACTGAGATAATTTAAATTCCTCCTTCCCAAATCCTTCACAGCTGAACACAGATGAATAACTCAATTTATTTTTTTTATTCAAGAATTACTGAAGGAAGGCTCTTAAAAGTGGTGTTCAAAAAACATTTTGCATCACCCTTAGGTACTTAGGCTCTCCTCTAAGTGCCGTTTACCGTACCTTGTTACTCTATACATCTGTGAAATACACCATTGCTGCCAAGGTATGCTCTTCCTAAACAATGTTCTAAAGAGATGCACCCTAACAAAACTTGTTCGAAAGGGAAAACCACCACAAGCACTAGGCATGAATACCACAAGTATGAACTTGATGTAACAAAGTAGGTAACTTAATCAGAAAAGAAAGCTGCCTTTTGAAGGATTAGCAAATTGCCCTTTGACCCAAATTTATGATTAATACCTTTGATGTCATAAAGGTGGAATAGCTTCAGTTAACCAGTGAAATTGGAATGCTAGATGTTGATAGGACTCTATTGGTCATTTTTACTGGCTGGTTTCCCAAACTGAATTTAAAACAGGAATTTTTTAAAAGCCACATTCATTCCATAGTATCCCCTTTTTAAGTGCAAAAAGATAGGCTGTCATTTATAAAACTTGTAATCAAGCTTATATCTTTAATGACACTGGTCTTTTGTAAACACATAATAAGGAAGAAAATGCCTATCCTCAGATCATGTACTTATCAGAATTAACTCCATTACTCTACAGCTAGGTACAGACATTCAAAAAGCCCAAGACAGAAGCAATCTAAAATATGTGGCTTTCTGTAAGCAGCATTTAGATCAGTAACAAACAGTTGCCCTTTGGTAGGTAGGGGGAAGCAAATCTTAGACTGGGTTCTGCCATTTTGAAACCAGTCTCTGTGTGCCAGAGTCCTATTATGGGTACAGATCCGTTTCTGATCATTTATACTAGTAAAAGTATAATGTCTGTACCTGGCCTACGCATTCTACAACTTTATTGTAACTAGGGACCTACCTTAATCATAGCACAAGTCTGTGGCACTGCAGCACCTTTTTGTTCTTTGCACTATGCACCATGACACTGCCCCCCCCCCCCCCCCCCCCCCCCGCGAGTCAAAAAGTGTGGCATTAATTGCCTCTTGGCCTCTCAGCAGGGGGGGGAAGGAGGAGGAGAGGGGAAGTGACGCACAGTGCAGCAAAAAGAACAAGATTAAAGGCACTATTGCACCACAAACTTCTGTTGCAATTTAGGTAAGTCCCTAGTTATTTCTAGTGTGATATATTCCATGGTATAAATCTTATGGGAGCACTCAATTTGCAACTAAAGATTCTCTGTCTGTGGTTATTACCACGAAGACCATCTCCCATTTTACTCGCAGATGCACACGGATCCCCTTCACAATTGCCCCAATTAGCCAGGCAGCAGAGTATAGGAGTGGTTTGTGGTTCAAAAAACATAGGAGTGGTTCTTTAAATACTGGAGGCTTCATCTATTTACAAAAAAATCCACAAAATTGCCATTAATGTCCTTGCTTTTAAATTTTGTCTCTACTTCTTTCAACTATGCATGCATTTCTCTTCTACTAGACCACCTTGATGATTTTCACTCTGAAAGGTTCCTTCTAACCAATTCCCCTCAAGACACAGACCACTTATGCCTTACACATCATTACAGCTTGTTTTCCTCTCCTCATCCTCCTTTAGTAAAAGTAGTCCAGTGCAGAAGCAGGGAAAACAATGTTGTACTTGTTTTACATCTTATTAGACTTAGATTTTATTGCCTAAATGTCTACAGAAAAAAAAGAGGTGTAGTAAATCTGAAGGCCAAAACTTAAGTTGTAGTCTTAGCTCTTCCATCAAGGTCTGTTAATATTTCTGTGCCCTATCCAACCTATAGTATGAACCAGGCACAGGCTTTGGGGAATAATTCTAATAAGATAGCCAAATCGCATCCACTTCCTCACAAGGTCATTCAGAAGGAACATGCTTGGCCAACAGACATGGACTTGGGGAGGACAGAAGTATGAGAAAGACAATACATGGGAGGACATAAAAAGCAGTGAAGTAGCTGGCAGCCTAAGCTCAGCTTGCTAATTCAGAAGATCTGTCCAAACCACTAGGATTTGTCTCATTTATACTACTTGTTTGGGTTTTTCATCTTTGTTAATTTTCTTAGCCCATAGTCTAGGAGGAATTAGAAGAAATTTAAGCAGCTACATAAGAACCCATCTTCTCTATGCTTAGATCCATCAGATGACTTCTACAAAAAAAGCCAAAAAAACTTCAGCTTCAACTTCAGAGAACATGTTTACCTGCTTAAGACTCAGGTTTATTTGCACAAGTCCCTCACAGGAAAAATATACACTGAGTTTAGATATTAAAAACGTTTTGAATTCTTAGTGATGTCAAGATGAGAAATCTTAAGTCTTTAGAAGCTAAAAGGGAAAGTATGATTGGAAATAACTTTTCTTGCTTGCAATAATTAAAAAAAAGATACCTTTACATGAAAGTTAATACTGTCTATTTATAAAGCCAATGGCATGAGAATTTAAAAATCTGCAAGTGTAAGACTTATCCAAAGAGGTAACGAACATTTGCAGATATTGAGGGAATGCCTTTCTTAACCAGAACAAAAAAAAAAAGTATATATATATGTTTTTTAATTTATTTTTTTTTACATTTCACAATATTCCATAGAAGTTTCTGACAAATAAAGCAAAAATATCAAATAACCAATGATGCATGAAAAGCAGAAGTACTCTCAATCAACTGAGGTACCTTCAAAAAGCAGAGAGCAGTCAGAAGATGTAAAAGACGAAAAATCATTAATTTAAAAACAAGAAAGACAAGTGCAAGATAAGGATGCCATTACTGAAAGCTGATGCTGAACCAAACTTACTATCCTTTTTTTTTAGCCTTCAAAGTTCCTTTTGGCCTAGAGTTGAAATTTTAAAAATAAATAACTGTACAGAATTACAATAAAAAACCCAGAAATTAATAGAGAAATTAAAACAGAGAATCTTAATAACTGATGAATGGATGAAATGCAATCAAAACCACCTCAAACATCCAGGTTGCATATAGTAGCCTAAACTACTTTAAAACTTTATTAGTGAATGTTAAAAAACTACAGTTAGTCGCATGGGTTTGTAGAGCCTGAAGAATATAGGGGACTCCACGCATGATGGCTACATGTAATGTAATTGCAGTATATTGGTGCAATCTAGGACGTGGTTAGTCATGCAAAACGTGAGAGCCCAGGGTGAGGGGGGAAAAGGAAACAATGCATCACTACCAAGGGGATACAAGACCCTGTGCACTGTAATCACATCAGTAGGGAGTTGTGTCCTGGTAAGACACGCAAAGATACAGGTCTAAGCATGTGGTGTACAATTGCTGGGATGGGGGTAGTTCAGGTTACAGAGAGCTTTGTCAGTTCATGGCAAGTGCAAAGGGGGTTCAGGCCACCCCCTTGGTCTCACTTCCAGCTATCAGTCTTTAGCAGCTGTTCTCATACTGGCAATGGCCTATGATGCATTTGACACAGATGCCTATGGACCATCAAATAGTACTGGATACCATGAGGGGCCTCATCAGCTTGGCATAACAGTGGGGTACTCTGCAGACATCCCTGATGCTGTCGTTGCTGGGGTCCCATGCTCCAAGCATCCCACTATCATGGCATACCCTTTAGCCCTCAGGATCTCAGTCAGTGGCTTGTAATTGTTTAGCTTTCATTCCCAAGCTCCAGGGAAGGCCTGCCACCAGTTCTCAAATGGGCAGTTACATTGATCGTCAGGATCCAGTTGTTGTCTTTGTCCGTCACAATGACGTCCAGGCACAAGGGGCTGTCACCACTACCATTCCAGCTGTCTCCAAGACAGCACTAACTAACAAGGATTGGCTGATAAAAGCTGTGGGAGAGTTGCCAGGCTCTGGCATCGGGCCTGCAGCCACATAGGATACGGGGAATGGTCTAATTTTCACAGCTGCACCTCCAGCATCTCTTGTCATTGTTTCTGGAGCCAAAGGTGCCATTAAGCAGCAGATAGATGAGAAGGCCCTGACTGATGAAAAGCCAGCCAGTGTGTGACGTCCCCATGGGGCATGACGTAGTTACTGGCATCCCACTTCAAGGTGACCTCAAAGACCTTGCCCTGGTTTGTTTTAAGCTCTGGGTAGCCAATGAATTTGGCCCTCAGAGTCATTCAGTAATCTCTCCTGGCAGGTCCTGATGTGGGGCGTGTTAGTGATTCAATCTTAGCCAAAAAGCCAAGAAACAAAACACAACCTAAGTAAGGTGTTGAATAAAAGCAAACAGCTTCATAGAGAACAGGGGCTGGGTTGCAAGTGTGAAGTATCCATTCCAACCACAAGAAGTAATTAAAAAGATATGGAAAACGTAAGGGCAGATAAAACTTTATGCACTGCTGCCTCAACTAAGCTTATATAAATTGTTTACAATATAAATATATATACACACCCAAGTTCTGCAAGTCGAACTGAAAAATGGCAACTGCACTTAGAAAGAGAGGACCCTGAACTGTCTCAATGCAAATTTAATATATGCATACATTATACACACCCCGTTTGACACAATGCATTTGCCATATAATGCAAGCAACCTCACAGCCTCCTTTCCCATAACATTTCTCTTATTCATGTTGCCTGCATGGGCCCTGAGCCTATAATCTAGCCCATGGACAGACCCTCACTTTAGTCAAGATCCTGTTCAAAAGCAAAACAACAGTGGGTCCAATGACAGATCACCTAAATAACATGCATGGGTTGACTGGTAGTGAGGTATAGGTTTCTTTCGATTTATGTGGTACATGCGTTCCCAGAGAACAGCGCATAAATTGAATTCGCATAAAGCAAATCCACTTTACAATGCAGGGATAGGTTCCCACGGCAGTGAGGGAGGGAGGGAGTGAGGCTGGGACTAGGGAAGGGGCTGGGGGAGGGGTGCCACTCGCAGGGGTGCAAAAGGCAGCAGAGGGAACAGAGTGGCACTCACCCCAGTCCTGGCTGCAGCAGCCCTGAGAGCAGCCAGCACCAGCTGCCTGCAGCCACTGGGCTGCACCATGCTCTGCCTGTCCCCCTGTGCCTGGGCTCTGGTTGTCCACACTCACCTCTGCTCCTAGGCTGTGCCATGCCCTGGTGCAGGCAGCGGCTGCTCCCAGGGCCGCTCTAGCACAGGCTGGGGTGAGTGCAGACAAGCAGAGCCCCTGATGACACGGCACTCACCCCAGACCCGGCTGCAGCGACCCTGGGAGCAGCCAACACCAGCTGCCTGTAGTAGCTGAGCTGCACCAGTGCCTGGGGCCAAGCACCCCGGAAGTTTTAAAATGAAAGCAAGCATGAAGGCAAGTGCAAGAGCAAGTACATACCATACTTATTTCATACAGAAGATTCTGCTAGCCCCACCCCATACCCTTATAAAGGTAGAGGAATACGAGCTAAATACTGCTATTCAGCTCAGTTGCACAATCATCACTGTGCTGTTGGGAAAAGCTTTCAGTAGGCTACATGTAAGGTACACCTTGGCTGTGTTAATCATAAGGATCTACACTTAATTTAATTTGCAGGGAGGGTGTTACTAAATATGGTGGTCAACTGTATACCTGTCACATTCAGTAATGCCTAAGTTAAGATATTGCTAGATGTATTAAAATAGTGTAAATGGATGCTGCATGAGAACCTGGCTTTGGGGGAAGTTCATCTGTCACACAGCTGCTTGTTGTGTGCCATAAGTGCACAAACATCTAAGATAGCAGTCTTCCCCTGTTAGTAGTCTCTAAGATCAGGCATGGATAAATCCTGGCAGAGCTGCATGTTTCAAAGAAACTTTGTAGCAGGCTGCTGTAATAACTGAAGTCACCCTTTGACACTTCAAAGTTTTGGGAATCTGCAACTAGCTCATCTTTCACTTTCATGGAGTACTTTTTTTAAATCTACCACAAATCAACCCTTCACACCCCAGACCCAGTCAGGGACACACCTTAAATGACAACTACTATTCAATGGTGATCATCCATCAGAATTCAGTGACATTAAAAAGTACACAAAAATTAATATGGCATTATACAAACTTGCAGCAGACTGCCAGCTCAAGGAAGCTGGGGGCAGTCTGCAGAGGCTCCAGCCCATCTGCAAGCAGTAAACCCAATTACAGGCTGCTCATGAGAATTGAGCTAGCTGAAAGAGATAAGTAGTGGTTGCAGAAAGTGGAAAGGCTCCAAGGGAAGAGAAACCACAGAGAGATTCCCCTGGAGGGAAAGTCTGGGAGAGATATTCAGAAGGAACCAAAGGGATCCTGGGGAAACAGCCAGAGAAGGGAGACAGAGAAGAGTTGGATGGAATTGGTAACAGAGAGACACAGCTAGAAAGACACCCAGAAGGAGACCTGAGAGAGAGAGAGAGAGGGAGACCTGAGAGAGAGAGAGAGAGAGAGAGAGAGAGAGGGAGGCCTGAGAGAGAGAGAGAGAGAGAGAGGGAGACCTGAGAGAGAGAGAGAGAGAGAGAGAGAGATGGACCTGAGAGAGCAGGGTCAGGTTCATTAAAGCTGGAAGTCAGAAGCTGGGAGCTGAGAATGGAGGTGGAGACCACCTGCAAAGGAGAACAGTCTGTTGGCTGAGCAACAGTGAACCAGAGGCTCCTCCTCTTGGGCTGGAAAAGACTCAGCATCATGAGATAATTTTGAGGAACTGGGTGGATGGGATGATGTTGACAATAGATTGAGACTCTGGTGTTCCTATAAAGCAAGTGTGCCCAAGGACAAAGGACTGTGGGAAGTGTTAGAGACTGGGAAAGACTGTGCGAGCTGAACAAATCAAACCTGCTACAAGGCTATAAAATAGTTGTGAATTAAACTAGATGGGAGTTGGGGAAATGAATACTTGGGACAAAATGGAGACTAAAGTTACAAACTAATGAAATATTAAAAGGACACGGAATACAGCTTATGTCCCAACACTTGAACAAGCAGACGTATTTAGGCAGTTTTATATAACGTGCTTTCTGGAACAGCTGGCTTCAGAACATTTTCAGGAGCTTTGCAATATTAGAGGATGGGGGGGCATAGTTTACTATAGCAAAAGCCCCACCACCTGGTCTTCAAACAAAACCCCCAGATCCTGAAATTTTTCATGATTACCTATTATAAAAATTGAATTAAAATAGAATCGATTCTTGAAGAATCATTTAACATTTATGAAAGATAATCTCTGAGAAACAGCTTCCCCCCTTGTAATGCTAAAGTATCTTAATGCTGTGAGCAAATAAATGTTCACAGTAGTGCAACAAATGTGTGAACCAGACAGCTTAAAAAAAAAAAGAAAATAATGAAATGCTTGACACTAGCACTGTAGCTTATCACTTCTTATACAGAATATGCCCCTTCAGCAGCAAAAGACAGGTCAAGGTCTCACTGACACCTGTAAGTTGTTAGATCACAGGTAACAGTGCAGTTCAAAACCATCATATTTAAAAAGTGTTGTTTAAAACTGCTTGAGGTTCAATGATACATTTGTGTTTCATCACTGAACAAATAGCATAAGCAGCCTGCAAAGACAATTCTTTAAAATAAAAAGTTTATTAAGCTATGTTTTAGTCTTTATGCATACAAACACCATAGGAGTACTGGTGCTTAGAAAAAAGATTGCTACTTAAGCTCAAAAATTTCTTCTCAAACCAAACTCTGTTTCAATAGTGACCATATTTACATGAACCCAAGATAACAGCAAGTTTAAGAGTACGATCCCTACCCCACAATACTTGGGCTCCAGTTGGTATTCCTGCCATACTTGCTAGTCTTCCTTAGGCTCCGGTCCAGTCGGTCCAATAAAAGATACCACATTAAGAAATCCTTGTCACTTGCATAATTTTTGGACCACCACAGCTAAAAAAACAACACATCTTACCTTAAAAAAAATTCATAAACTCTTTAATGCACAAATCACATCTCCACAAAAAAAATACTCTCCAGCTCTGGAAGTAAAAACCCCACGCTGTAGGAGAAATCCAAACATGTATCGCTCCTCTGGTGTTCTCTGTGGCAACGATGGAAGATCGGATTCACAATGTCTTGCGCCTTGAGCCTCGGTCAGGTGTCGACGTTCCCGATTGCTGGATATTCTTGGCTCCATCAGGATACGCAGTTGTGACAATTGACGAAGAAGATTACTCACAGGTTGGTTAACCATTGGGTTAAGCAGAATCCGGAGGACAAATATGTTCTTTCGCCCATAAACCTCAAGACAACTATCTATGCTGTGAATGGTCACTGGAACGGTTCCAGGATTTCATAGATGACGGTGAGGCCATGGTCTTATTCGCTGGAGTGATGTCAGTCCTAGTGCACATGCTCTGGGGTTCCAGGCACAGTACAAAACTCCGATAATCGCTAGCATGAGTTGCTCTGCACCGGTATGTTCTGGCCGTCCGTCATGCCACGCGTGGGCTTTCTGACCGATCAGTCCTGCAACAAGCGCTGGCAGTGGAATAGGCCAGTGAACGTTAAACGCCACCATGTCGATGTCAGTGACATGTCCTCTACTCCACGAAGCTTGTCTGACCAAGAA
>NW_005841836.1:5510413-5516710 GCF_000455745.1 Alligator sinensis
CGTGGACTCACCGAAATGAGAGTCCGAAAGGTGACTCTCCATGAGCGCGCAGGGTAGGGTACGTCGAGGGATCGTGCAGCGACGGGGAGAGGCTAGAGGTTGGTCAGGCCCCTGTATCCTCCTCTAAGGCACACGCGGAGTTTGTTAGGCTCCACAGCGCGCTTAGAGTTCTTCACGAGATGGATGTGAAGTCCTCCAACTTGGGCGGAAACTGCTCAAGCCTCTTATACGGCTAGCAAGCCAATCGCTATCCGCCATGTGGGAATAATTTAAAAACAGCCAATAGTGGGAAACAAATTTACATACGGGTGGCAGGAACTCCTTTGCACTGGGTTTCTCTCTATGCAACTGAGAATTGCACCGTGCAAAGAAAGCTCCTTGTGGCAGGAAATAATTCTGCAGTGCTGAAGCGCACACACAATCATACCCTTTGGGTCATGACACAGTCCACAGTGCCACAGGGCTTTGCCCATGACCATGCCAGAGCTGAACAGTATGGAGCTGCATCAGGGCTAGGGAGAGGGAAACTGTACCCATGTTGTTACTGCTCCTCTGGTTCCAATCTCCCTCAAGGCTGAGTGCAAGCTCAGCTTCCAGACAGAAGGGTGCTGCATCAGAGATGGGCTGGATAGTGTGGTGTAAACAGGAAGGAGAAAAAGGGGGAAGCACCATGGAAACAGCTCCCAGCTCCCTTGCGGGTGAAGGCGTGCATGTACTGCAGCTGGGTCTGCAATGAGAAGCAATGCAATGCCAGAGGGTAGCTAAGCCATGAGCAAGCTGCTTTCACACTGCTACCATTCCTCTGTGTCTCTGCCCCACAACCAGCCCAGCCCTGGCACAGGTCCCCTGTGACAGGAAACTGCACTGGCACCACAGTTGGGATGGGGGTGGGGAGAAGGGGGAGATGCAATGGCAGTACAGGAGCAATAATTCCTCGCTGCATGGCTTTGGTAGAGGCACAGAGAACCCCCTCACCCCCTCTAATGTGGTGCAAAGCCACATGGCCTGCATCAGACCACAGCCAAGTTGTTTCAGCCCATGGCTTGAAAATGGTTGCTGACACCTGTTCTATGCTGCCAACCTTAGCCATCCTTTGCCACCTTGTAGAGGCTGAAGTCACTTCCACAACGATGGCAAGAACTTGTTTGAAAGCGAGTATAATAAATGCCTGCTTTCAGCTTTCACTAATGTGAAAACGGATGCTCTCTTCTCTTCACTACCTTCGAGGGACAGCTTCAAGAACCTGCAAGAGACCAGGAACTAAAAAAGTGATCCAAAGAATGCCAACCAATAGCGTCCAACCAAAAGGTGTTCTAAGACTTGCAAGAAGCAAAATCACATACACATTTAATAAAAATAAACCTGCAATGAAACTGTCTCTCATAATTTCCAAGTCACCTGTACCTTATGCCTTCTGTTCCATGATAGGAAACAAAAACAAGTCATCCTGTAAATATCAAGAGAATACCCTAGAAACAGAGGGACATACACCACAAAAAACACCAGAATAAAAGCAATAACCTGTGTCTTCTATCAAATTATTGCATTTTACTGTTGCATACTTGGAGAACAAGATAGATTTACAGAGCAACAGACAGGAAATTCTGGACACTGAAGTTACTTATGTATTTTTGTAAACTAGAAAATAGGTAACGGATAAAAACCCCAAGCGTGCTCCTCCACCCCTTTAACTAAAGAGAAATTATGGTTTGTTATTTATATTGCAACCACACTTAAAACCTGTAGTCAGTTATAGTCTCTTTATGATCTGCAACCAATTTACATAGTAAACACTAGCAATGGCAGGTGAGAACAAAACATTTAGCCCAGACAAGCTACCTTACATTTCATCACACCTAGTAAATGAAAGCCATAAACTCACTAATCCAGCTGAGTGATGATGAGGTTAAGGCAGTATGTCCTCCCTTCACATCTATCAGAACAACATGTTCTTTTTACCTTATCAGTTGTTGTAAGGAGCTAAAACTAAGTTTGTGCAGCCTCAGACCATTCCCAAGAGGTTCTCATAGGAGCGAAAGCAACCAGTCATTTCTGGCATTATGCCACCAGTATAGTTTTATTTAGCCTGTAATAAAGTCAGTTTACCATGGCCTGAACTGACAGAGCCCCAAAATAGTGGATTAAAAGAAATTTGTAAAATTATACTTCTCAGACTGTATTTTAATTCCTGGTTTTGCCAAGGAAAGTTTCACCTTGGTTTTTTGGGGGTTTTTTAAATTTTTTTTTTTTTTAAATAGTTTGATTCAGAAAGAAATAAAATATTGTAAATGCAGTGATTTCTCAGACCCCACCCTCACAGTGGGCTCTCTTAAGTCTCCTGTGTATTCCAAAGCAGCAGACACGGTTCTCTGGCTAAATCTGATTTCTTTTATTAGACCAACTCAAATAGTTGGAAAAATTCTTCTTAGCAAGCTTTCAGGTACAAATACACTTCAACAATTTAAGGAAGCGTCTGCAGTTGGTCTGTGCTCTTCCTAGATGCTTCCTCAGTCTGACGAAGAGTATTTATACCCATAAGCTTGCAAAGAAGAATTTTTCCAACTACTTCAATTTGTCTAATAAAAAGAGATCAGATTGACTCAAAGAACCTTGTCTGTCTGTGCCCTTAGACCAGCACAGCTACAACCTATAACCCTGTTCCAAAGCAGCAAATGCTCACTTATCAAAACCTGAGGGTACCTGCACAGATATATATTCTGTCTTTATTCAAGTCTCAGTGAACCCAATAAGCAAGGCAGATAGAGTCCCACTGCCCAGACCCTGAGAGGATGTCTTCATGTCCAACGACTGACCTCAACAGGGCAGACGAGCAGCAGAGATCAAGGAAAGGAAGAAAAGTATGTATTTTCTGAGCTTCAGCAAGACAGGGGAATGGAGTCAAGAGTGCATATGGCAAAGGGAAATGAAAGAGGGAAGGAAGGCACACAGTCAAAGAAAAGGAAGAATGGTAAGAGAATGCAGGCAGATGGAGGTTATCTTTTACACAAGCTTAGTGGTGTACAAACATAATGCACAAGTTAAACCTAGAGGCTTCAAATAGGAATCCAGAGTATTAAAAAAAAAAAAAAAAAAAAAAAAAAAAGAGACTGCAACATCTCATAATCTTGAGCTTTTGCAAGAGAAGAATTACTCTAGTTTTCTATAATCAAAAAAACCAAGTGAAAACTAAGAGTTGGCATTTTCCAAGGGTTGCTTTGAGTCTAATGAAAGCCAGTGGCTCAACTTTTAAAAGCATTAGTCTCTAAGGTGCCATTCTTCCCTGCCTGCTGCCCAACTTTAGACTACTAATCCAGCTAATTACCTTTGTCTACAGATGGAATCATGTATGCAGTAAATAGAAAGCTATGCGTTGCTGGAAGAACACAGACAGCTAAGTGGTATTTTAAAACCAAAAATTGGTGTTATGATTAGAAAAGGCAGTACTATTCAGAATGAAACAGGTTCTAGAAAGCCATCTTTATTTACATGTAAGGCAAATACTCCACATTTACCTTGGGATGAATTTGACCCACAAAATAAATTGCAACTACAGATGTAAAGCAAGAGCACCTTTTAAAAGAAAATGTCCCAATTATTTTGAAGGATCACTTTATGGAAAGTGTAAAAATATCAAAATAGAAAAAGGGTAACACTCAAGAAAACAGAAGTGAACAGGAGCTATGGTTATTTTAAGCTTTCCAGCTCAATCTAAGAGCTCTCTCTGCTATGCAAGATATACCTTAGAGCAGAGATGTGGGGCAGAAAATTTTCCAGTTCTTTATTTTCCCATGTGAAGTTTTTCATTTCTAAAAATTCATTGTTTCATAAAATTGATTAGTAACAATGAATGGATTCCAACACAATATTAGGCAAGCTTGGCAGTTTCAAAGTTGTAATTAATGTTTTTCACATGATTATCCCTAGGAAGTGTGAGAGAGAGAGAGTACATATATGTTTTACTGACCTGTAAACAAGTTAAATACACTCAAATTAATCCAAGCCAAAAATCAAGTTATGAATTCACCTGACTGGCTGTGCAGGTCAAATCAAAACCAAAGCTAAAATTCTTATTTAATCTCAGACTGCAAGTGAAAACAAAACCAAAACTAAAACTGTGATTTTCTGTTTCACTTTCAGTTCAGCAAACGCACAGAACAGTGTTGGAAGTGTTTGCATAAGATGTTATGGTTTTAGTCCCTTTGGTTTGAAGTAGTCATAATAATGCCTAATCAGGAAAAAAAAAAGTGTGGGGCATCATTACAGTGAAGTTCAAGCCACTGAAGGAAGGAAGGAAGAAAGCTGGTAGATGTAAATACTGCAGGCAAGAGTATGCAACAAAAATGAAGAAACATTTAATAACATGTAGAAACTATCCTGAAAGAGTACAAGCCACATACAGAAAGCTAATACAACAAAGTGGTGGAACAACATCATCACCTGAGAAAAGTCTACTTTAGGAATCCTATGTAAGTAAACAAATTAATGTGTTAAACACACAGTATAAACTAGCATATATATTGTTTTAAAACATAATTTCAAAAGTTGTTACTGCAACTCTGGACTATTATTTATTCATTTAAAATATTTGTGTCCTGCTTTTCTGCTTGCACTAAGCACCCAAAGTGGCTTAGGCTTAATAATAAATTGTTTTTAAATTACATAATAGATAAATAATTAACTATTTCAACTCAGCGGAGCGAGCTTCAACCTCTGGCCAATGGCAGAGGCAAGGTTATACTTCCCTTCGTCTCTGCAGTCCCAGGGCAACTGAGCAGCAAATTGAGAGCAACTTGTTCTTTCTGGCAGGGAGTGGGGAAAGCAAGCTCCCTGCCACTTCTTCTGATGGATGAGGCCAGACTAGAATAGGCTAAAATAAAAATCTTTTCCCCATTTTGTTGCAGGAACTTGGTAGCTGAAGAGAAATAGCAGATTTGCAAAAAATGGAAAATGAAAATGTTGAGCTGCCAGGGGAAGAAGCAGCAGGATCCTCCCTTTCAAGATCACTGTCACCAGACATGCGATTCACCATGAGTAGCTGTTCAAGACAGTCAAGCTTTTTTTTTATAAAGCTTTGTGGACAAAATGTCAAAGGAAGATCAAGAAAAAGCAGATGAGACATTAGCTTGAGCTATATTTGCAAACAGTACACCTCTTTCCATAACTGTAATGTTCCTTCCAGTATTGATTTTCAAACTAATTGGCCCATCATATAAGTTACCGTCACGTTACCGCTTAATCACATTCTCTCTGAGTAAGGCAGAGTTCAAACAATGGTTATTCAAAGGATTGGTCAAGCAAAACCAAAAACTCTGATGTCAGATAGATGGACTGATATATAAGGAAATCCTTTATTGAACATTATGTTAGCAACACCTGAACCAATATTCCTCAAAGCAATTGCTACCAAATCTTCTCATCATACAGGTGAGCACATAGCCCAATTACTGAGTGAAGAGATCGAAAGTTTCATAGTAGCCTGGGGTCAGAAAGAACCTGAACAGATCATCTAGTCTGACCCCCCACCACTGGCCGGAACACACGCTGGGATCACACGACCCCAGACAGGTGTTCATCCAACCTCCTATTGAATTTATCCAAGGTAGGAGCAAGGACCACTTTGCTAGGAAGTTGGTTCCAGATCCTAGCCACCCTAACAGTGAAATAGTGCCTCCTAATCTCTAACCTGAACCTATTCTCCAGCAGCTTCTGGCCATGGTTCCTCATCACCCCAGGTGCTGCTGGGGGGACTAGGACCCTTCTTATTTGCTGCTGATCTCCCTTAACAACTTTGTAGGCAGCCACCAAATCCCCCCTCAGCCTCCGTTTGTAGGTCCCTCCAGGGTACAAGCCCTTGTAAGTGATAATCAGGGATCCGGGTTTTTCATTTCCCATGGAAAATGGAAGAAAACCACAGCTTTCCAGTTTAATAGGAGAAAACGTAGATTTCCCCTTTTAGCAGGGAAACTTGTGGATTTCCCCGTTTTGCAAAGAGCTCTCCAGGCTGGCTGTGTTCAAGCCTGCAAGAGCTGTTTGCAAAGGGGACAGGAAACCCCCAGCCCTGCCCAAAGGGGAAGGGAGAGGGGGAAAGGGTGGGACCCAACCCACCTCAAAATCACTCTTTGTTCCTGGAGTTAAGTGGGGCTTGGGGGTTGTGAGGCGGGGCTGGGGGTAGGGAGCTGGCTGGGAGTTGAGGGAGCGAGGATGTGTTGGGGGAAGACATTGAGTGCCTGCTGGCCAGCCAACAGGCACACCTGGTGGGAATTTCCCCAACACCTTCCCTTTTCCCTCAACCCAGGT
>NW_005841836.1:5516720-5526119 GCF_000455745.1 Alligator sinensis
AGGGAGCCTTTAATTATTATCATGAGTTTTGGTTTTTTTAAATCAGAGTATGTGTCATTTTTTTTATCAGGGAAAACCAGGATCCCCGCTGATAATGGGAGTAACGTGAAAGCTGCATGGCAAATATTAAAAGCAAAGTATCCTCATTTAATAGTATTTGGCTGTCTTGCTCATGGGTTGAATCTTCCAGCAAAGGACATAGTAAGTATGAATACAACGGAAGACAATATTAGCAAACTGCAAAGCAATTGTGAAGGTATTCAACAATCATCACGTTGCTAATCGGACTTTGAAGAAATTACAGAAAGAGAAGCAGGGGAAGAAAAGTGCACTTTTATTGCCAGGAGAAACTAGATGGAGTTCAGCTACAAACTGTTTACTTAGTTTGCTGCGCTCAAAACTGTTTGCAGTGTGCTTCAATAGATGACAGTATCCCAGATTATTCCCATGAATATTCAGAAGCAGATTCTCAACAACGATGTGTTCTGGGTTCGAATTCAAGGAGCATTTGTTTGCTACTACCAGTTTCAGTGGCTATCATGAAACTTGAAGGAGATATACCCAAGCCTTTCAAATATTCCAGAGATATTCAGACAACTGAAAGAAAATCTAATCAAGCTTTTGCCTTCTTCACCTCTATCCAAAAAAGTAGTAAAAAGAAATGTTTACTAAGAGATCTGAGTTTTGCTCTCATCCAGTTCATCTGTCAGCAAACTTTTTGGATCCTCAACACAGAGGACAGCATTTATCAAAAGATGACTTATCGACTGCTCTCAATACAATTGTGGAAGTAGCTAAGAATGTCCTCAACATCAATAACATGGCCATGATGACAGACATTGCCCAGTACCCTGCAAAAGAAAAACTTTGGAGCAAAGACATCATTTGGCAGGCAGCAAAGAATATGTCTCCTCTCACATGGTGGAAGGGATACTGTAACTCCTGCCTGTTGTCCAGGATTGCTCTAAGGATCCTAAGCATGCCACCAACAGCAGCTTCTTGTGAACAGAACTGAAAGGCATTCAGCTCAACCAAGATAAGAAAGAGGAATAGATTAACAAATGAATGCACCGCTAAGCTTGTTTCTATTTCTCAAAACCTTATGCTTCTGGAGAATCAGTCAGAAGCACAATTAGCGAAGAAGATGCAGTGTGATAAGTTGCCCTTGCCCATAGGCTCATTGGTAAAACCATCCTTTAGCAAAAGAGAATGTGGGTCAAGTAGTTCTGAATCAGGTTTGCCTCCATCCAACTCTGAAATGGAACTAATAATCAGCGCAAGTCATTCTACAGATAGTGATGGTGAAACTGGAGGTGCCACAACGGCCTCAATGGAAGAGAGTTAAACTCTGTTGGAGGAGATGAGTGGATGGCAAATCATGCACAGTTCTTTGAGTGTGCTAAAATTAGTGTCTCAACAGTTTTCAATGCCTTGGTTTGTTTTTTTTCTCCTTATTTTTTTTTCCTTAAATTTAAACAAACAATGCAAGGGAAGTACATGCTATTGTGTATTGTCTTTAAATTTTTACAGATATTTGAATAAAAATAATTTATTTCCGCATAAAGCTTTGAATTTGTTTGAATATACCACTGAAACCATATTAAGTGTGCTATACTTAATATTCTTCCTAATCAAATATTTCAGTTCAAATACTTGTGGCTATTGAGACATAAAATTAACATGGGGTCTTTTTTTGGTTTTGTTTACTAAATATAAGTCAAATAAACATGCTAAATCAGATCACACTCTATTTAAGGCATTGGAAAATTTTCCAGAAAACCCCCATCCCTGCTTTAATGTGAATAAGAACCTTTTTTTTTTTTTTTTTAAACTTTAAAAAAAAAGGGGGGGGAAATTGAAGAAAAAATCCTATATCTGATCTGGGTATAAGGGAAATGGAAAGGGGGAGAAACAAAGTCAGACGTGCAGGGCCAGGGAAATGATCTACAGATGAGGCACAAGGTGTGTACAATGATGAGACTTCAAGTATTGCCTGTAATATTATTTCTTACCATTTTATTAATTTAGATTGTGTTTGATTTTACCTTGTGTGTTAGTAAAGTGATTCTGAACCTTCTTCTACTTGAGGCACCCCTCCATAACATTTTTGAAATTGGGTCCCACTTAATTCACAAACAAATTTATACATTACAGTACTTACTTCCTTACACAAAAGCTGAGCAGTAGGGGAAGAGGACTGTCCAAGCAGGGACAAGCCTGACTTACCTACTTATCTGCTCACACCTCCCAGAACCCTTCAGAGGATCTAGCAACACCCCGATTGAGAAATACTGTGCTAGCAGAATGTATCAAACCACAAGACACGTCTGATCCTTACTGTAAGCTTAAAGCTGGACGTTTCTGTAAGATCTGCCACATCCAAGTGAAACTGCACAATTATCCCGGACCTTTAACGCAAAAATGCAACACAACTTGGATATTAACATAACAAATTGTCACAACCCAAAGGTGTGATTTTGTTTTGTGTGTGCTTTGGCACCACTGAATTATTTTCCCGCCAATCTGTAGCTTTCTTTGCAGTGTGCATTTCTTCTTTGCAGCACAGAAATGCACTTTGCAAAGAGTTTCCGCCATTCGTATTCAAATTCGAGCCCCATTATTGGCTTGCATGAAATTATTCACAAGTGGCGGCTAGCGATTGGCTTGCTAGCCGTATAAAAGGCTTGGGTGGTTTCCACCCAAGTTGGAGGACTCCACGAACACCAGGAGGAGGAGACTTCACGCTGTGTGAAGATCTCTAAGCGCTGCGGAGCCTATCGGACCCAGTGCATTTCAAGCAGGCAACAGGGGTCTGATCAGCCTCTAGCCTCTCCCCGTCGCCGTTCGCAATCCTTGACGTATCCCTCTCCCTGCGCGCAAAAGGATCCACGGAGCCTCGACAACTCCGTGGGAGTGATCCGAATATTGTCTGAGTCCTCAAACGAGGATTTAAGCGGAGCTGTGCCTGGGAAACTGTCCAGCCTACACCGCGACCATCTTCGTGTAAGTAAACAATCTTGAATCAACCATCACCCGTCCGTGCCTAATTCCAGCGTGTCGCCTGTTCTCTCCGACCCAGCGTGCCCAGGCTGCTGACCACAGCCCACGTGGCGCGAAAAAGGGCCTGGAGCGCTCCCGGCCCGCACACAAATCAAGATGGAAAAAGAAACGCTCTTATAAATTAGGACCACAGTGCCAAAGTTAGTTAAATTCACATGTGAATTTTAACAACTGTTGTACTACTTATGGTGTGGGTTTACCCACATTTTACTTTTAGGCCAAGTGCCCCAAAAAGCTTATGTTAATTTAAACAACAAAATGAATGGGAACAAATGTATTCAAGACCTCCAGGAATCTTAGCTATGATCAACAGCATTACATAGTATAATGCAAGATTGGTATGAACTCATTAGTGAATTGTGTCTCTGCTTCCAAATGAAGATGTGAAGACTTTTCTACTACATCATTCTCAATTAGATAGTTTTCATTTAAACCGCCTCTCCCCATACATTCTTTCTGGGCATTTAAGCCATATTTAAAAACTACAAAATATTTTTAAAACAACTTGAAGCCTCAAGTTCCACTTTCTCTACATCTCTGGATGCACATAACCAAATACATACGGAAGTTAACAAGCGAAAAAAAACCAAGCAAAAGAAGGCTTCTCAATTATTGCAGGATGCATTTCTATTCTGTAAGCTGTAGGAAAAAAGATAAGTCAGTAAACAAGCCTTGGCAACACTATTCATTCTAACCTCATACTAATCACCATTTCCTAAAAATACTAGATATTACACACTTCAGTGCACCATTTATCAGATTAAGCAATGCAAACAGTAGACAAAAAAGCTATAAGGCTTTCAAAGACTATCAGTTATCCAAAACGTGTGCCAATGATATGTAGGAATATTTCCAGATCCTGCAATTATGCCAGCTCTGGATGGATGAACAGGCACAAGAAACCATTCAAGTTCTCCCTTTCATTGGCATATTTTGTAACAAAAAATGTTACTGGGCAAGGAAACTTATTTTACATAACACAAGTAAAAAAAAACCTTAGAAAAAGTTTGAATGTCAATATAGCTGTTTGCCCCAAGACACCCGGACACGACTAAGGAAGCAGCAGTCTAAACATTATTCCACAAATCTCTGCATATTTGCAAAATGCTATCATTTGTCCAGGTTAACATGGAATTGGCAACAGTCCTTAACACAGACCACTGTAAACCCTTCAGTAGGGACTTCCAGGATAGTTATAGCTAACACAGAGATGCTAGAAGAACTAGTCATTTGTTTGTATAGAACAAAAACTCAGAAAAAGAAAAGGCTCAGAAAAAATGACAGGCCTCCCAAACAGCTACTACTCTGCAACAATATCAGCAAATAGCGTTATCGTAGAAAGAAACTGGACCAGGGGACTGACAACTGGAGGAAGCACTCAAAGCGAAGTGGCCAGTATAAAAAGAAAATCAGTAGCAATCAGAAGTCATCATCTAAAGATTTTTCTGAGATCATGCACAGAACAGCAAGTGCACTTCTAGCTATTGTAGCAGCGATGTGCAAAGACTCGCACTCTCAAACCTGAGACCAAAGGCACCAAGTCAGCTCCCTCAGCAAAAGCCATGAAAAAAAACAGGTAGCGTGTGAAATTGCTTCTCACTTAGAGGTGACCCCTTGAGGAAAAGTCAAGGACATATGGGGCTGCATGAGAGACAACAGCATAGGAACGCGTAAAAATCTGTTCCACGTCACCTAAAATGTATACAAATAAACATGGGTACGGCTATTCTAGAAGGAGGAGAGTTAGGACAGTTCATAATCCACTTCTGTTAATCCTGTGCTCCTATTTCTCTCCATACAACCACCACCATATCATCTATTTTTATCATGTCAGGGCAGAAAGCAATTGCTATAGGTGGGAACATGAAAAACAGGAGTTTCAGGCTGAGGAAGTCAGCAAAGAGGGGAAAAAAAAGAAAAATCCAGGTGGCTGCCTCTATCACACAAGCCCGTTGTAAGATATTAAACTTGTTCTTTACAATTTAAAATGCCATAAAAAGTGAATTTAACATATGAAGCACCACTTCTTCTGTAGGTGTAGCGAGGGTGGCTAGCTTAGAATATTCTCCACTTTGAGGAAGAGAATACAAGAGGTCACAATTAACCACCCACTTACTTTCAGTATAAAATTAATATTCATGCACAGATACCGAAGCTTTAAGTTCTGACTTTATGTAACAGCCTTTATTTATAATCCTTCCCAGAAATAGTCTATCAAACATTTTTGAGGGAGTTAATTTGTACAAATCTCTGTCATGCAAGTCCTATATTTTAGGCCTAAATGATATAGGATTATCACCACCTAAATACCAAGTGAATCAAGGTTACTTAAAAGTTAATAAAACATTAAATATAATTTCATGATAAGTGGCCCAGTAATTTTCAGTCTGCAGCACCCAGACAAGTTGAAGTAGCATTGGTACCCCGATCACTGCAATCCTTTCCTTGATTTTCCTCCATTTACATCAGAAACTCATTTTCATATCACATTTTTGCATTTAGGAAAGCCAGTAAAAACAGAACTCCACCCTACAAACTTACACAATAATAGTCTTTATTCAAGTACAGGTCTCTAAATCAGGTGTTCCTGGATAGTCTGAGTAGATATCATCTTTGCCCATTTGCTGACATCACTACCCCTCAAACTGGCTTCTGAAATTTGCAGTCCCGAGGTGGAGCTGGGCAGGACCACTCCCTTATAACCCTGCCCCCACATAGGGAGGCTCCATCACAGGAGAAAGAGAGACCAAACTAAATTTAAGGAAACATGCTGCCAAACAGAAGAGAATGACTACTGGCACTGTAGTTTTTCATAGGAAGTTTGCATCCAATATCTGCCCAATGATTTA
This sequence comes from Alligator sinensis, assembly GCF_000455745.1. Taxonomy (NCBI): domain Eukaryota; kingdom Metazoa; phylum Chordata; order Crocodylia; family Alligatoridae; genus Alligator; species Alligator sinensis. The sequence goes on from NW_005841836.1 coordinate 5,522,630, forward strand.
CTGGGATTGACCATCCACCCACCATTAAGCTTCAGGTCACATTATTTAAGGAAGCTGGCAAAGACACCTGATGTGCAAACCATCTGTAGCACTCCTGCTGTAGCCCATAAACAACTTCTTATTCTGTTTCTCACAAAGCCTTTTTGAAAAGCTTTTGCATAATCAATATATGAAAATGTTCCTCCCCCTTATGATATGGTTGCACAGGTCATGACTGCCATTTATAACTTGCTCTAAACTGCTCGAATAGTAAAGATTTTAGGGCAGTCTCACAGAAGAGAACTAAATGCGTCATGATAGAACTCTACAATACAAAAAGCCTAACAAATATTACAATCTCTTTTTCACTAATTTCCTTTTAAAATGCTTTATAGAAAAACAAGCTTGTTACACCAAACTCCAATTATACATATACCAGAAAAATGCACAAAACTCAATTAATTACATAACACAGTGGTGATCAAATGGCCAGCTGTGTGGGCCTGATCCCACTGACAGGTCCATAGGTCTGATCTGGCATGCCAGCCCAGCTGCGTGCCCACCCCAACAACATGCACAGCCCAACCCATGCGCTGCCTCCAAGGCATGTTGGTGCAATCTAGCGCACAGAGCCAGACTGGCCCATGGGTCTGGAAATTTGGCAGCAGGGGAGCTGCAACTGATGCTGCAAGGCCAAATTTTCAGACCCATGGGGGACACAATGCCAGTCCCAATTTGTTTGCTGGTGCTTATATTATAACAAATGAGAGGACAAGGATTTGTTTTTGGCAGTATCTTTTACTGGACCAACTATATAGTTGGGAGAGAGATTAAACTATTAAAGGTACCCTCTGACTAACATCTCTACCAATTATACAGTTAGTCCAAAAAACAAATCACCAAAAAAAGCCTTGCCTTTTATATTTTTTGGACCATTGCAGCTTTGACAACATCTTAACACTGTTATAGCAAACATCAGTTACCTGTGTATCAGTTAAGCACATAAATTACTTAATTGCATAGCATCTTGCAGTCCCACTGTCTACTTTGTCATGATAATTGTACTGTTTACCTGCTAAAAACTAGCACTAGAAAACACTGAAGGGGAAAACAGCTGTCAAGGGGCTGCTCTTGGAAACCTTGAAAACAACAGGAAAAAGCTAATCATTTTCAGGGTTCTGTCTCCTCTCAGCCTCAAGGCTTCTAACAGCAGCCAGGAACTGACAGTAGTTAGTCAATTTTAGTGCTCCTAAAACCACAGCTATGACAGCTCACATTAAGTGTGGTTAAGTGCATACTCCAGGAAAGCACATAGCCATTTTTCAGTTCTCAGGTTTAAACAAAGCACCACCCATTTCTTAACAAATACAGCAAAACTAGCCTGCAAAAGCAAATTATGTACATTTCAGAAACTCAAATGCTCTGATACCCTGAATGAAATCCTGGCATCCTTGAAAAGTCAATGGGAGTTTCCCCTAGTTAAGTGCACTCAGCTCCCACAATCATAGCCAACTGAACTCCTATGGACGTCAATGGGAGAAAGACCAAGCTCACAATGTACTGGGGGTTTGTGCTTCTTATCTCCCAAGGACAAGAATTTTAGACCCTTGTTGCTGGGGGAGGAAGAGGATTTTAGAGGACATGGAACTGGTTACTACTTCACAAACCTGCTCCTACTCATTTCTACCCAAGAGAACTTTTGCAATCTTTTCTCTGATGCCTGATGAAGGGTTTTTGTACCCAAAAGCTTGCAATTAAAGATTTTTTTTTGCAAAAATCAAATGGATCTAATAAAAAAAATACCACTTCTACCATGAGTCCTGATCGCTTTTTCCTCTAGACCAATACAGCTACAACCTGGATACCTACTCATGAAGCACATTTTACCACAGTTTGAGTGCGAAACAGGTGCAAGACACATTCTTTAACTTCTCGCTTGGCTTTCATTAAAGTTAATGCAATGAAATAAGCGTGTCCTGCTAAGTTTTTGCCTGAAGCCAAGGCCAAAAACCTTTACTACATTGTTCTTCCTTGTGCTGGAGACTGAGTGACAAAAATAGATAACAACTACAACCATCAACATATTTTCTGTGCTCACAATTTGCAGCTGAGTGTAAGAAGTAGAGAAAAAGTTTAGTCCTGATAGGATCTCTCATATATAAGAGCTACTAGATCAGAACCATATTTCAGAGCTTTTCTATTAGTTATCTTCTGTGCACATCAATATGGAACTAAAGGGAGGGAATAAACATTCTCTTCCACTCCCCTACCAAAGCAGGTGGAGAACCCAAGCACAAGACACAAATCTCCTGTCTCCTCCACACCTTCCTTTGATAGATGCTGTATAAAATCCTGCTCAGCCTAGTGCAGGAGTGGAATGGATATACTATTAGCCCAGTCATCCCTGCCCCCAGAGGGCTTAGACATGTGAGATTCAGCAATAATGTATCACTTCACTGTCTACACCCCAGGGAAAGGATTTGTTGTAGAAAAAAGAAAGAGCACATATAGTATCCTCATCACTGCAGCACAGATACAGCTTCTGGTAGGACCAAGGGGGAGGGAGTGAGGGAACAAGCTGACTTAGTATTATACTCATATATGGTCATGCTCATTCTCTTCCTATTATGATTAATAACAGGAACACAGTATTAATGCCTAGACCTTTTGCATGGGGGGGAGGGGGGGCGGCAACCAGGTCACAGCAAGGATGCAGGCAGTAAATGACACCAGTGGTGCTCAACCTTTTGGCCACATCAAGTGAAAGATATAGAGCTTGATCAGATCCTCTGTGCCAGGACTGGGCCCAGGAGCCCACACCACCTGTGCCTGGCCCCATATACAGGGCTTGGGGCCCCAGATCCCAATGCTGCCTCTGTCCAACCCTGCGTGCCAAGATTGGGACCCCAGGGCCCTGTGGGTTGAAAGAATGCTGCAACCACCAATGCTGCAACCACCCAGCCCTACACGTGGCATCGGGGCTGCTTCTGTCTAGCCCCATGTGCTGCAATTTGGATCTTGGAGCTGTGCCCACCTTTGCCTGGCCCCACAGGTGTGGATGGGGGCCCCGGATCCCAGTGCTGCTTCTGTCCAGCATCACGTGCTGGAATTAGGACCCTGCGCCACCTCTGCCCAGCCCCAGTGTTGCCAGCTGTCATGATTTTTATATATGTGACATGTAAAACAAAAAAAAGGGCCAAGTATGTCACATTCCTCAAGTGCAAATTTTAAGAACAACGCCAGAAACCATGAGAGTTAGCAACACTGCAGCCGTATACACAGGGCCAGGACAGGGACCAAGGGCCCTGTGCCACCTCTGCCTGGCCTGATCCGCGGCATCCCAACGCCACTTCCATCCAGCCCCACGCACTGGGACCGGGGCCCTGCACCACCTCCACCCAGCCCATAGGTGGGCATCGGAACCCAGATCCCACTTCAGCTTCCATCAAGCCCGTGACGAGATCCCCACCCAGGGGCTGTGCCACCCCCAGATCAGGCTCCCAGTGCCCCA
>NW_005841836.1:5526809-5541187 GCF_000455745.1 Alligator sinensis
ACTGGCAGCGGTGTGCGAGGGTGGGGGACGGGACTGGGGTCGTTGGTTGGCGCTGGGGGAGTTGTTCCTCCGTCTGCCAGGCGGGAGGGATCTATGTGGGGTGCATGAGGCTGGGGACATCATGTGTCTCCGGGGTGAGCCCTTGTGCCAGTGCCCTGATGGGTGTGCACCTGTGTGTGCAATGTCAGGCTCCACTCTCTGCCCTCTTTCCAGTATCCTATGGCAGGAGACCTTAAATAATGCGGGTTGGCGCTGGGGGAGTTGTTCCTCCGTCTGCCAGGCGGGAGGGATCTATGTGGGGTGCATGAGGCTGGGGACATCATGTGTCTCCGGGGTGAGCCCTTGTGCCAGTGCCCTGATGGGTGTGCACCTGTGTGTGCAATGTCAGGCTCCACTCTCTGCCCTCTTTCCAGTATCCTATGGCAGGAGACCTTAAATAATGCGGGGTCCCCTGGCCGGCTCTGCGTCAGTGCAGTTGCCCCATTTGTATTGCCCTGACATCTCCCTCAAAGCATCCGTAGGCTTTGCCACAGCTGCTGTTGTGTATCTGTGTCTGTGGGCCCATGTCCATCCATGCTACAGAAGAGTACCGCTATGCACATGGTCCAGTCCAGCGGTTCTCAAGCCTTTTTTGTACCAGGACCCCTTTGTGAACATCGATGGCCAGTCCCGATCCAGTGCCCCTCAGTCCCAACCCACTGCCTCCTGCCCCCAGCCCCACAGTGTGTGGGGCAGGGGGGGCCCAAGCAGCCCCTCGCAGGCTGGAGCTCTGCCAGCCTGCAAGGGAAAACTCCCATTTTGCCACATTTTCCTCCTTTAAAGGAGAATCCATATTTAAAGGTTATTGATCCATTTTGAACGTTTGTTCACAACCCTTACATATATTCTTTCAACCCACATCTGTCCCATTTTGAGGGTGTGGGGGGAGGGTTGTGACTGTTGTGCATGATCAGTCTCCACTGTCTGGCATGAGGGGAGGAGAGGAAAGGGCACAGATGGCATTAACACTTCCTGCACTCAGGTGAGTGGTTAAAGGGAGCTTGGGGTATGTATTAGCACCCTCCCTTACTACTTTGTCCCTCTGGCTGGTGCTGGAGTGGATCTGCATTCCATTCCCACCTCGATCGTCCTCTTTCCTAAATGGGTTGTTCTCCTTCCTCTAGCGAAGGGGTGAAGGAGGTTGGAAACAACAATTAGCCACCAACATCTTTGAGATATGGGGTATGCCGTAGTGCACTGGTTCTCCACCTTTTCAGACACAAGACATCTCTTGAAAAAGACCAACTCTTAGCTTTCACTCATTTTTTTAACTACTGAAAAGTAATAGAGCAATTCTTCTGTTCAAAGAACAGGGAAAGACCACAAGTGAGAATGTTGTTTGTAATGTAGATTCCTATCTGAAATTTAAGCTTGTGAATCGTGTAGGTGTTTGCACAGCTAGCAGTCAGTGCTGATACTCCAGTTGAGAACTGACCTAGCGCTTGCAGGTCCTGATGCCACATCTATGTGGGTAAACACTTATGGACACATTCACACATCGTGTGGATGTTTGGTTCCCCCAGGGACAACTACTGGCAGCAACTTTGTGCTGCCGTTGGTTGTCCCTGGGGAATGCCCATGCCACATGCGCTCTGGCGCGCGGCACGCTACCTCTGGGGCACTAGAGGAGGCTGGGACCAGTACTGGGCTGGCCCTAGCAGCCTTACCTGGGGGCCTCCCAGGGCAGCAGCAGTGGCAATTCTACAGTGCAGAGCCTGGCCGGCAGCCACAGCACAGCTCTAGCTGGCCCGGCTCTGGTTTTGACTGACATGTACTGCCCCTGCGTGTGCCACTCCACGCTTTTTTTTTTTTAACACAGGATTTTTGGAACCCTGGATATCCAGGGAAAACCCAGCGCAATGCTCCTTTGCAGTGTGGAGAACAACCGAGTATGCGCTATGTTTGGAGTATGCGGTATATGCGGCACAGCCATGCTCATCTGGATGCGACCTATATGTGACCTTACTTGCATACAGACGCAAGTAAAAAATGCTTCCTGCTATCATTGTTGTCCTGCTGAGACAGACCAGGCCCAGCTTTCTTGAAATGGTCTCAATGTCTATCATTTTTTTTTTAAACCAAAACACATAGCATTTCCTTGGCTGGCGGCACATTCAAAGTGAGTGCAGCCAATTCTAAAAAACTCTCTAAAGCATCTGTAAGTGGGGCAAGGAGATATTTAATAACCTCTGTTTTTCAAAGACTCCCTTTCCAGCCGTGAGAAAGCAGTAAGGCTCAAGCCTAATTTAATGCAAGTCAAAAGAGACCACTGTGATAATTTAACCTCTGGAAAAACACAAGCCAGAGGATTTCCCTGAACCATTTCCTGCCTGACAAGAGCATCCCTTGAAGGAGAGATTATCAGGGATAGAAAATCTATTTCAAATTGTTCCAGTAGTTAAGTAGACCCAGTGTTAAATAAGTACAGCTAGTTTAGATAAATTCAAATTTCTAGCTAATGGAAGTTCTTATTACTTTGCCTGCTACCTTAAAAAAAGCTCTACTATTTAGTGTTTCCGCCATGTACACACTTCTGGACTGATTAAGTCACCTCCTAAACTTCTGTTTAAGTCTGACCTTTACTAACTGACACCTGCATACCCAAGGTTAGCTGCTATGGTTGGACCTCAATTTTCCCTTGTTCACCACTACTTAAAAGTTTCCAGTCCCCACCTGGTTATTACTCAAATAAAGTCTGTCTTTCCAAGCCTTAATAACCCCACTACTGGTGGACAACAGAGGAACCTAGAGCCACACCCACTCCACTGGCTTGAAGCCCAGGGCCCCCACATGCAACAACAGATCAGTTTTTCATCATTGTTTTTTCAAGTAACATCTTACTTTATATCTCCCAAAAATACTCTCTCAGTCCTTATGCTTCTTTTCCCGCAGTCACATGGTCAGTATCCCTGAACCCTATAGTCCTAGACCGTGCTTCAATGTGACCAGGAGATGCAGGAGGTGCTGGCATGTGACCCCTGGGCTACATACTGTGAGCCACATGCTGTGGAAGCAGCCCCCAACCACATGGACAGCACCAGCAAGGCACAGCACCCCCTACCTTCCCCCGCTCTCCCTCTCCTGTGGACCCGGGCCCTCCCCTACAGTGTGGTAGCAGAAGAGGCAGCCACCAGGGTCTGCAGGGCACAAGTTAAGCATTCATGGTCCACACAACCTGCAGACCACCAGTCAGACAATGCTGTCATAAGTCATTCTTGATAGCTCCTGAACGCTTATGAACCATCTCCCTTTCTGAGCTGCAGTATTTTTATCCACCCAGTTGCTTCAGGGCCCACAATTAGCCCCAGCTGAGGGGGTTGTTAATCTCCCCTCTTAAACTCTTGAGTGGCTAGAGTAGCATGGAATGCAAGTATGACATGGCACTTTCTCTTGATAAGCAGAATGAATTGTGCTCTTGGAGTCTGCTGTTATACAGCATGCTTTTCAGCCTCTTCATCATTCTTGTGGCTTCGCCATGAACCCTCTTCAATTTATCAACGTCCTTGAATTGCGGATGCAATATTTCAGTGATAGTTGTACAAGTGTCAAATAGGAAAGTACAGTAATATAATCTCCCTAGTGCTCCTTCTCTAGACTCCCTATTTATACACCTATGGATCACATTAGACCTTTGGGCTATTGAGTCACACTGGGGGCCCATGTTCAGCTGTTACCCACCCTGACTCACGTTAGGAAAGGCAGCCAGATGTGCCCTGCTACAGTTAGCATCACTAAGATGTTCCTGCTCCTTTAAGGGCAGAAGCTGCCTGGCGGGGGAGCCTGGCAGGCTAAGCAGAACTCCACAGCTGCAGGCTGCTTGAGCAAAAGCCTAAGGGGGTAACTGGCCAGCACCTGCAGGCAGTCAAATGACCAGAAGGAGGCAGGGCCCTGGGGACATATAAGCTCAGGGCTGGACCTAGCATGGTTACTCTGTCTCTGGCAATTGCCATAAGAAGAAGCTCCTGCATGAGACCTGTTTCTGCCTGCTGTGTTACCCAAGTACAGTGAGACGCCAGGAGCTCCCCATGTGCCCAGGGCTAGAAGGCACACTATCCTAAGGTTGGAAGTTTACCCTCTTAAAGGGGTGGAGTGCTGCCATCATTGTTAGTGTTATGTTATAGCCCAGGGGCTTATGTTTCTGTTGTTATTTGCACTGGTGGTTTTGGGATGAGTCTATAAGGGGAGGAGGAGGCCTCATTAGTGCCTAGTGGGCAGGGCACCCTATGTATAGAGCCCAGGGCTAGAAGAGCACAGCTACAGAAGCCAGAGGGCCTGGCATCAGAAGGGCATAGTAAATACAGGGGCTAGAGGGTGCCAGAGGGGCATGATAAACAGGGACGTTAAAGAGGACCAGCATTGGGGCAGAGGTGGGTCCTGGGAAAAGGCTAAGTCAACTGTTCACATTACATCTGCAAGGCATGGGGTGTGGTAAAGGGGAGGATTTGGAGACACCTCGAGCCTTATGAGCTAACTGCATATCCCGTGGGGCACCATCTGGGAGAGGGGCCCAGTGAGGGGTCCAAAGACCAGTAGGGTCTAGCAGGGTTTAGTGGGACTGGAAGCCATGCAAAGGCTTGGGTGCAGCCTCCCTATCTCTCATTTTACCAACAAGGCGTGGCAGCGGAAATGAGAAGGTGCCCTCGGGGCAGAGCTGGCCCAGTCACGGGGCACCAGGGAATGTTTACAGCCATCCCTGGGACCCCCATCTGCCACACTAATTATATTACTCCCTTGTGCACTGTTGACTATAGAAACTGGGGCACCTCACCCATGTTAGTCTGAGGAGCTAACCAACTTGGGTGGACTTCTGAATTACAATTTTTATTTAACTTTTTATTGTTGTAATTTTTTAATTAAAATGTCATACAGTACCAGATTGAATGCTTGACATACATTTAAGTATATTATGTTGACATAAGCTCATTAAACATATAAAGACAGTTTAACAGGATCTTTTGAGGGGGAGGGGTTGATCATCTTGTGTGTGTCAGAGCTGCTGGCCCCTTCAGGTAAAGGACTTCCAGAATCCCTATGATGGGGTAGATACATTCCATGTGAACCTGACAATCATAAATAAAAACAAGATGAAAACCCTACATCAGTGATTCTCAACCAAGGCCAGGTACAGAAGTTACACTTTTTGTGCATTAAGACCACTAAGTGCTCTACAGCCATAACCAAGCAGACACGCAGGGCACATAGAGCACTGTAAAAATTGCAGATCCTGCTCTAAGATAACCCTGGATAGATGTGGTATCAGACATCAGTTCTGTAGGTTTGAGCACTGTAACAAACATCTGTACTACATCCCATCCCAACGTACAGTAGATCATATTCCACCAACATCCCATGGAGCATTGCAGCACCCCCACTTACCACCCCCCATGAGGCAGCAGTCTTACTTAGGCCAGAGCTTTTCTCTTCTGCCTGGGTGCTAAGTCAGCCCCTCCCCCAGCTGTCACTGACAAGAATCAGCAAAGCCTCTGTCCTGAAACCCACTCACATCCTCCCTCCAGATAGCATAGGTCCACCCCCACAAAGAAAACTGCTTATTGCTGAATTTCTCTTATTGCATATTGTCATGGGTACAGGTGAGCAAGTACTGAATGTGGGTCAGCTGCTATTTTGCTTCTGCTGACAGTTAACCTGTCTTAAGAACTGATTCATCTGCACTGATTTCTGGCAATGGACAAATTCCCTAATGGCAGTAAAAAATGTACTTGAACATGCCCAAAATGTACACCAGCACATCTATGCATGCTAATATGTAGCATCACTGCTTTCTGACTTGTCTGTGGAAACTGAATGCATGTGTAAGATGTAGATTATGAAAAGCACTTACACTGTCTATGCTCAATACAGGAGGCAGGACCCATGGGTTTGTCCACACATGCAAGTACGTGCGCTTGCAGCAGCTTAAATAGGAGTGGCACATGGAGATTTGTGCCTCAGCACATGTGCCTGAATGTGCACTTTGGTGTGGGGCAAGTTGTGCCACTTGGGGCAAACTGACCCTGCCCAGCTCCTCCCGAATCTGCAGCCAGGGGGAGCTAGAGGCTGGAGCCAGCACATGCACTGGCCCCAGCAGTATAAAAAGTTTCCCTGGTGAGCAGCTTAGGGCTACTTGCTCTCAGGAATTTCTGAGGCCTGACCAGTTGACATATGGAGACACTAGCCACCTATGCCAGCTGGACTGCTGCAGCAGCTCTGACCTACAGTGGACCCTGCACCCTGTACCTACTGCAGCAGTCTGGCAGTGGGGACTGCTGCCTGGCTGTGACCTGTTACCACCTGCGACAGCATCCACCCCGTTGCACCTGAGGCCCCATGTCTGCCTGCCTGCCAGACCTGGACAGGGACTGCACAGCCACTTGGGCTGTGGCATAGGCACTGCAGCAGAGGCATCTGCACCTCTGGGCCAGCTGCCAGTGGGCTGTGGCTTCACAGTTGGCCTTTGGGCGGCACTGCTGCCATGTGTGCCCCCACGCTGCCATCTGGGCAGCTATCGCCTAGAAGATGTGCTCATTGTGGTGGCCCACTTTGAACTGTCAAAGCAGGTTCTCCTGGTCCCAGATGGCCAGGAGGTCAGCTACCTCGTTTGCCCTCCACCTGGTCCCTGGTGCCAGCCCTGGGCAGGCTCCTCTGCCCGGGTCCCATCACTTACCTCACTAGCAAGGATCCTAGTTTTCTTTGTTTAAAAAATGGAAAATTATGTGATAAACCCCCCAAATTTTCTCATTAAAATACTCCAAATCTGGATTCTTCCACAATTAAAATGAAAGGCCACTATATAGAGAGAGATCAATTGAGCAATGTTTTATTGATATATTTACAGTTGGGCAATGTTTTATTAATATATTTACAATTTTAAAGCAATTTGGAAGCCTACCAGTGCCTCTATCACCATAATAAAATACATTCTAAATATCTATATGCTTTGGTGTTTACTTTTGTTTTTTTTAAAGTAGCTGTCCAGCTCTTACACGGAGAAATCCCTGGTTTTGACTGTGGACCCCTGAAAGTAGGATGCCAGGTCAGAAAGTTTCATGTTTATTGAGTTTCATGCATGTGTAAGAGTCCAGAATGCCCAGGTTTTCTGTGTGTGTGTGTGTGTGTGTGTGTGTGTGTGTGTGTGTGTGTGGGGGGGGGGGTGCGTGGACACGCACACACACACACACGGAATCCAAACATCACACACACACACGTGCGCGCGCAACCAAGGTGGCCAATATACAGGACACACTGAGGATGCAGGACACACTCAGTGGGCATGCAGGTAGTATGTGGCCATGAAAGCACCTGCCAGAATGAGCTACTGCTGCATCAGGTCCATGTGAGTGGCTGTGATGTCGTCATCAGCCAATCAAATGACTTGGCCATTTGACACCCTTCAGGAGTTTTTGCTGCCTCTTCCCCCCTGCCCTCCCGCCCCACCTGCTGCCCCCCTCCTGCCCTGCAAGGACTAACATGTGTTCTGGTTCCTTCTGACCTAAATGGGGTCCCTTAGAGTAAAGCTCAAAAGTTAGAGCATTTCTGCTGTGGGCTTCTTAAATGCCTATACTTAGCCCAAGGTACTGTAGCACCCTGGGTTGTTTTCAGAACGTTGCCAAGGAGCCATGTATTGTTGACACATTATTCACAAGATAAATGACTAAAAAAAAGCTAGTATTTTCCAAGGGGTGCCTTGAGTCTTATGAGGTTGAGAACCACTGCTCAAGATAGTTACAAAACTTTCTAAGAGGAAATAGCTAGTGGGGGCTGTCTAATGGGGATGGGTAGAAATTTTTTTCAGGTATGGAAAAGGAATCGATTATCTGGACCTTCCTGGTGATCTTAGCAGAAGTCTTCCGGAAAGCAGCAGAGGGATGTGACCGTGGACTTTCCTAAATGGGTAAGCTAGACTGAGAGAGGTTTGACAGAGCAGCAGGAAAGGTTGCTGCTGGCTTTTTCTAAGGCTGGTAAGTTGGAGTGTGCTGGTAGCTCAGTGGAGGGACTGAAAGGTGGAGAGAAAGGGCCAGAAAACAGAAAACTTCTGGTTGAGAGTATAAGGAGTTCCTGTAGTAAAGGGCAGTGCAGGCTGTTTGACAAGGGGTATCTTTGAAGAATTTTGAACACAGAAGATGTGAAAACAAATTGTTCAGAGGTATCTGAAAACATCAGTGAAGTGGCTGTCTGCAGAAGTGATGGTGCATGATGAGCCCTAAAATTACAGGACAATGAAGTATCAGTTTGGAGTTCAAAAGAAAGGAAAAAAGTGAATGGTGACTGACCATGCTGCACCAAGAGTGAAAGGAAGGGAAGACATATTCTTTTTAGGGATGTAATATCATGGAGAACCTCTCTGAGCACTAGGTTTGCAAGGAGCATTTCAGATATTAAAATCCCTGGGAACAGCCTCTGAATCAGCAAAAGCCAGCTCAAAAAAAGAAACCATTTATTTTAGGAAAGAAAGCTTTGTGAATGGATTGCTATTGCACCTGATAAAAGGGTAATGTAGCATCTGAAATTGAAAACTGGAGAATTAGCTGTCTACAGGCAATAGCGAGATGAGTCTAGGTGGGATTTGGCTGGCTTTTCCTTTGAGAGTAACAAAGGGATGTGCCAGCTGATATTTCTGAGGTAAGGGGAGATGCCAGAGGGAATATCAGCAAGGCTGGCTGGTTCCCTCATGTAGTAGAAGCTGAAAGGTTAGAGGAGGGTAGCAGTAAAAATTTCCTGCTGGTTCTCCTAGGCTTTAGTCAGGGTATCAGCTGAGTGGGGCTTACCCAGGGATTTGTCTAAGATAGAGAGCTGGGGCTACAGAGAACAGGGAAGTCAACTCCCAAGTTGAATACTGTAACAGGGAGCTGGAAGCTCCTGTTACAAAATAGGATCAGGCTCATTGTAATGGCTGCTGGGCAAGTAAACAAGCAGGCGAGATAAGAAGTGCTAGCCAGTGAGCACGCGGCAGGGAGGAAGCAAAGAGCTGCTGATTAATTCCTAATCAGAAAGAGACTAACACTTGGGTACCAGAGAATAATTGTCCACACCTGATAATGGGAAAAAAGAGATAAGGAAAAGCAGAGCAACACACAGCTGCCGGAGAAAGCCCTGTGGAAGAACTGAGCCCTCTCACAAGAAGGGGAAAAAAAAATTGGCGGGGGGCACATCTATGCATTCATTAATGTGCCTTAGGTAGTGTACATTTAGTTTAGTACTTCCTTAATGAAGTAATAACTAAATGTATAGTACCTAGCGTTACTGCACAGTAGTGCCAACACACATTTAGTGACACTTACTACACATTAGCCTAATAATACTGTGCAGTAAGCTATTAGCACAGTTTTTACTGTGACATGCTACTGAACAGTGCTATTAAGCTAATGTGCAACAAGCGTCTCTTGTAGATGCACTCAATATGCTGAGGAATCCTGGTAGGGGGCTGGACTTTTGCAGCTTGTGCCAGGGCAGGCCCAAACTGCAAAAATAGCCAGAGGCAGCAGGAACCAGGGCCACGGGCCCAGCACCTGAGAGGGACAGGACCTGAAGTTATAAGTGAAGAAGCACAAGATTGGATTTGGGACCTGTCACAGGGCACTAAGGTGTGCCTGCTCTTTAAAAGGCAGAAGCAACCTAGTAAAGGCACTTTGCAGGCTGGTCAGAACTTCAGAGCTGCAGGTTGTCTGAGTAACAGGCTAATAAGCTAATTAGCTGGCACCTGCAGGTGGTCAGCTGACCAGAAAGAGGCAAAGCCCAGGGAACATATAAATTAAGGGCTGGGGGTTTCAGGGTTTGCTTTCTCTCTGGCAAAGGCAGGGATAGGAGCTCCTGCACAAAAGTGTTGCCCCTAGGATTCGTTTTACCAGAGATCCCCAAGGATTGATGCGGCTCCCAAGGGTGGCAACACAGAACACATGCGTGTTCCTTTGTTTGTCCATCACTTTTGTAACTTCTCTCACCCCAAATTGTCCAATCCCTTGGCTCTGTGCCAAGCATTCCTTATATGGTGCACCAATCCCCTAGCACTGCGCCAGCCACATTCCTTATAGGGAAACTGCTGTCCCTTGCTCCCCTACTGCTCAATCACAGCACTCGCATCTCCCAGCGCCACAGAAGGTGCTCTGTTCAGTTTTGTTGCTTAGTTCTGGGAAGGCCTGGACTATGGCTAAGAGCCTTAGCATAACTCAGTTTGCCTGCTACACTCCCCTCCTTGATGCCCTGAAATACAGTGGCATCACACAGCCATCGGTTGGCCTCTCACATGTGACTCAAGGCATGCAGTTTGCTGCCGCATCCGAGACATGGATCTTCTCTCAAGCAAGCCACTGTGCCCTGAGTGAACTTACTTTACGGGGAGTTTTGAAGGAAAGCCTTCATCTCTTCCTCCCTTGCTCTGGCAAATGAGCACACACTGGATGGTTAATAACAGGATTCCATGAACCAAGATAACCACAAGGGGATGTAAAGCCAAATTCAGGATGTAGGTTGCAATAGGCAACCAACCGAACAGTTGTGGGGATACTAACAATAATTATGGGTAATTTTATTTTTTTTGACGCTATTATACATTATTATTATTTTTACTATAAGAAGCTAAAATACATGTTTAGTACAAACAAAACAAAACAAACAAAAGGAACCAATAAAAGGATGACAATAAAAACAAATGGTTAATTCAGCCTTCTCAATCTTTAGCATGGCCAACCTCATTTTTGAGGCCCTGGAGGTGATGCTCCAGGTGATGCATCATTTTTCTATAACCATTTTGCAGATATTTTATAGCCTATCAAGAAGTTCTGCTTACATTTCGTTGTTTAGCATAGTTAATATCACAGCCACTTATTATAATAACATTGCACAAACACAGCCAAACAAGCAAAACAGTTGCTATGCATAACACGATCAAGCTCTATTCTTCTTTAAACCAAGCAAATTTATTGATGCTCCAGTGGCGGTCCAATTCCTGCAAAACACAAAGACAAAAAGGAAGGGGCTCAACCCCTCTTTAGGTTAGTTCAGGTTCTGGAATCAGTTTTGGCACTGTGGCTGGCTTTTCCCTGACTCTGGCTATGCTACAGCTTAGAGATTTTCTTTCTTGCTTCTTGCAAAGGCTGCTTTTTTTAGCAGTCTTTTCTTTCTTAAAGAGACAGGTTTTCCAACGTGTACCCTGAGACGCATCTTTCCTCCTTGGCCTTCACCAAGGGTTTTTCTGTTGGGGTATACTTCCCTTAGCCTTGTCTCATCAAAGGGTAACCCACAAGGCAGTGGGAACCAGGGTTTTCAGGCACCCTGTTCTCGCTTTTTTCAGGGGTTGCAACATGTGTGTGTCATTTTGTAGAGACTACCCCACCAAAGGTAGCTCTACCATATTAACCAGTCCCAGGAGGGTATAGTTTTCAGGTCTTACCTAGGACCAATTTCCAGGTTTTCCTGCGCTGGTTATTTTTACTTTTCCCGGGCACAGTCTTCTACTTCTGGGCTTCCCGGCCCCTCTCTGGCACCTGGCCCTGCTAACACTTGCTTGTCCTAGGCTGCAGACCTCTCATCAGATCTTTGTTTCTTTCAGCTCCACTCTGAGAACTCTCAACCCATCTGGTATCACTCTTTCCAGAAGTTCCTTGAAGTTCCCATACTTTTTGAAAAAAACATATTATGGATTTATCCACATTTAAAGCTTCCTGTTGCCACCAAGATTGTAGTTGACATTTACCATAGAACCTGTGTCCCTCGTGAGACTGAATATGTACCACCAAAAAGTTGTTTATATACTGGAAGGAAGTGTCCTAGTCTGGGATTCACAGACAAATTCAATTTATAGAGGGAGTATTATCAATGATTTTTATCACATTTTTATTATATTTATAAGCATTTAAACTTTTGACAACTTAAAACAAATTAAACAAACAAACAAACAAAACACAGCAAGACAACATAAAGCAGACCAGACAATATTTGCTGTAATTTTTGCCATGGCTTAGGTGAGGAAGACACTGTTGATGGTAATGAGGCTTCCTGGTCTACCAGTCACCTTTGCCACTGGATTAATTACAATATGGTTACTGCAAAAGTACACAAACACACACAAACCTTCCAAGGAAAACTCCTTGCAGTGAAATATTATTCATAGTTACAAATTTACAATGCTGACATGTGCAAGGCACACACCATTGCAACTTGGGAGGGGTGGTTATATATATATACACACACACATACACATATTAAATGACAAGGATTATCTATATTTAATCTATTGTTTTCAATGGCCCATTGCACCATATTGGGAGTTGGAATTAGGGCATTTACATTTTTTCCCTAAATGTGAGATTGAGGGATGCCAATACCCTTGCTACAATTTAACCAAATTGCCATTTAAAAAATGCAGGGGTGCGGGGGGGTCCGTTTAGAGGGACAATTTCTCCTTCTGAATTTTTACTTAGAAAGCTTTTTTCATATTCTGATTGCTGGACATTGTAAAATGTTTAGGATACTTGGATAAAACAATACTGTTGTTTTGTTTTATAATTTAAGTTGTTTATAATTTAAAATTATACCAGAACTTTTATACCAAGGAAATAGAAAACAAAACAAAATAGTAACTGCATTAGCCAAATTCAATACTGAAAATAATTTTACCCCTCCTGCTCTAGCTGCTAGAATTTCAGGGCACTTTGCCACAGTTGTTACTGCACTTAAAGCTCTGAAGTCTATTGTCAATTTTCAGGTTTTTTGCTTTGCCTTTAGAACAGACCAAACTCTAAATCAGGGAGTCTCACACACTAAGCATCTATTATATTATCACTTTCTGGCTTAAACTATCTACTGTGAGTTCTAGTATTATTTCAGCTTCTAGTGAATATTCCCACTGCCTTTGTGGGGGAGGGTTTGGTCCCTCAATCAAGATGGGGGGCCTGCATATTGCCACATTTTAACTTTTTCTTTGCCTGAACCTTAGCAGTCAATTGTCTTGGTTAATCCTATCAATCACGGCAAAAACCTTAATAGCTGCTAACACTTTTCTTCCTAGGCTGTTCACGCTATTCCTGGAGAGCAGGGGTGGGAGAAGGGGAAGATAGCAAAGAGAGGATTGCAGGCACTTACGCGTCCAACAGTCTCTGCATTGCAATACAGGCACAGAGCAAACACACAACACTGCTTTATATTCTGTTTTGCACAAACACTTTAACAATTTCAGCAATGCAGCCCACTTCTTATTTCTACTTCTGTTACAAACATTCACACGGTGCCTAGCACAAAACTTAGTTTTCTCTGCTACTGACTTCTTATCAGACCAGCAATAGAAGTTGTACTTAACCCAAACAGACCACAGCATGACCTCAGGCACTCTGAGATCAGGACACAACTTTTCCTCAAAGCAGTCCTACCTAAAGTTTCATTCTTACTCTCTCTTCCTGCCTGCTCTTGCATCTAAATAAACTCTATTAATCTCTTCACTGCCTTTCTTTCTAAATGGAAACTGTACAACATGACAAAGAAAGAAGCCAAACTCAACAGCGACATATATTTTCTAAGCCCATGCAAGAAACACAACTCTGTTCCCCGAGGACTAAACATCTACAATCCTCTGACTACTACACACAACTCCAAATATGCTTCACAGCTATGCAGAAGAACTTCAGAGAAAATTAGAAATCATCTACTTCACCTAATCTACTCTAAAAGAGACCAGCTCAGGAAGGAAATCACCACATACTACAACTACTTAAAAGAAAGAAATCCAATCATCTTCACTAATAATATACAATGGATACAAAGAGACTACGGAAAACTTTCTACAACATTCATCCTACATAAAAAGAAGAAATGGAACAAATTCCTCCAAGAACAAGTTCCCCAGCCACAAAACAACCATCAGAGGAACACCACCAACACCTTACAACATTCCAACCCCAGACTTGATAAAACTGAAAGCAGCAATCAACTCACAAATATTATCAATCTCTCCACACACACGCTTACCAAAACTGAAAAATCTGTCCTAAAGGCCTAAATTTCTGTCCAGAAAAATACCCTAATAAAATAGTTCAATGTGGAGAACTAGAAGAATTCTTCTGATGCCTGCACCTCAAGGAATATTTCCACGACCAAACTGAATCCATTCCCAACAACAGCTCATCCTCTGACAACATTCAGGAAAAGATCAACCCCCAAAAACCCCAAAAAACATCAGATTGGAACCTCACAGTGGATGGAGCCCTAACTTTGACTGCTACATTGACTGCTTCAGGGAAAGAATGAGCAATGAAATAATCAGCAACACACGCCACCATAACAACCTCTCTCTACCAGAGAAAAAGGCCATAGAATCTCTAAGATCTAACCACCAAATAGTAATAAAACCA
>NW_005841836.1:5542325-5550858 GCF_000455745.1 Alligator sinensis
AAAAGATCTTCCCAGAGCCACCCATCCTAGCCTTCAGACAAGCACTGAACCTCGCCAACCTCATCACCAGAAGCAAACTTCCTCAGGCCCAGAACACACTGAATGGATCCAGATCATGCCATGACAAGAAATGCAAAACCTGCCAACACATCTCCACCACCCCCACAATTACTACACGTCACAACAGAGCCATCAGCATTCCTGGATCTTACAGCTGCACCTCCAGAAATGTGAGATATCTCATCCAATGCACCAAATGCCCTGATGGAGAATACGTAGGAGAGACCAAACAACAACTGCGCACCAGAATGAACGCACACCGGAAATCTATCAAAGACAGGAATACCCAATTACCGGTGGGGGGGGCACATTTCTCACAAGAAAACCACTCTCTCTCCAATTTCTCAGTCCTGATCCTCAAAGGAAACTTACAAAACACTTCCCAGAGACGAGCCTATGAACTCCACTTCATCAACCTCCTGGACACTAAAAATCATGGACTAAATATAGACATTGGATTTATGACCCATCATAACCTGCCTGACATCTGACTCCCCAGGTATCTCTCCACTTTCATCCCCCTTCTCTCTCTCCCCCCCACCCCCGCCTGTCTCTCACCCATTGACTCCTCAATCTACATTTTCACTGACTACCTGTCTTGTATGCATACCAGCCCAGCCCCTGGCTTCTTTACTTTTCATTCCATCCAGGAAGAGCACGCACCAACTGCTGAAACTTCCTCAGCCTGACGAAGGGTTTTTGAGCTCAAAAGCTTGCTTAATAATTGTTTTCCAACTATTTAAGTTGGTCTAATAAAAGATATCAGATTCACCCAAAGAACCTTGTCTTTCTTTCTAAAGGCTTTCCGCATCTTTCTCTCCTCTGTAGTCGCCTTTTGTTTAACAGCCCTCTGCAAAGCTTTAACAGCCATCTGATGGTAAGGATTTTTCAACTGCTTAACCTGTTTCTCTGTATCAAATTTCAGCTCCCACAGACTGCTGCAGGGGAAAGGAAACAACATGCTTAATTTTTACAACTTGCCCAGAACTAATCCGATCAGGAATCAGCTCTTTCTAGCACCCTCAGACAGATAGCTAAAATGGAAATTAGGGTTCTAGGTTGCAGTCCTTGTTCCCCAACCCCTAGAGATTACCTTTGTCCAAAGGCTGTAGTTTCCAACTTGATACCATCAATCAGTCTCTGGCTCCTGCCTGGCTCACCAATTGTTGTGCATAGGATTCCTTTTATCAGAGACCCCCCAAGGATTGACATGTTCCCTCATCCAATTTGGTATCAAGTGAACTTTTAATAGTAACCCCTAGGCTTATTACAAGTATACTTCCTTGCAATATGACCTGGCAAATGGTTCCTTCAAAGCGACCTTTGGTGGTACCAGCCTCAGATCCTCTGCTGGGTGTGTGTTCTGTGTTGCCACCCTGGGGAGACAGGAGCAGTCTTGGACTTCTTGTTTGAAAAACAAAGAATCCAGAAAATAACATCCCACACACCCAGCAGAGGTTCTGCAGCTGGTACCACCAAGGTTTCTCCTGTAACAGCTGATGGAAACGCTTGCTAGGTTGTACTGCAAGGAAGAATACTTGTAATAAGCCTAGGGGTTACTATTAAAAGTTCACTTGATACCAAATTGGACGAGGGGCCATGTCAATCCATGGGGACCTCTAATAAAAGGAATCCTAGGGGCAACAAAGAGGTGCCTGAGACACTGTACTGCCTGCTTTGCTACCTCCAAACACAGTAAGACTCTAGGAGCTCACAAGGCACCCAGGGTTAAGAGGTATGCTATCCTAAGGGTGGAAGTTTACCCTCTTTAAAGGGGCAAAGTGCTGCTTTTATTGTTAGTGTTACGTTATAGCCCAGGGACTTATGTTTGTGTTATCATCTGTACCGGTGGTTTTGGGATGAGGCTAAAAGGGGAGGAGGAGGCCTCATTAGTGCCCAGAGGGGGACACCTGATTTCCCAGCACCAGAGGGGCACAGCAACAGACGGCCAGACAGCCCAGTGCTGGAGGGGTGCAGAAGACAAGAGCCAGGGGCTGGGACACAAGAGAAGGTTGATGAGAGTTAGTGCCTCAAAGCCAGGCCTGACACCATTAGTCTAGGTTAGAAGGCCTAGCTATATTAAAGGGGTGGAGGCTGAGTAGGCCAAGGCCCCAACAGAGGGTATAACAATGGTGTAACACCCACAAGGCATGGGGCATGGTAAAAAGGGAGGCTGGAGCCACATATTTAGCCACCACAAGGCCTAAGGTGTCCCACGAGGCACTGACTTGGAGTGGGACTCAGGAAGGGGTCCAAGAACCCGCAGGGTCTAGTAAGGTTCAACAGGACTGTGACTGCATAGAAACTCATGGGCAACCTCCCTACGTATTATCTTTACTGACAAGATGTGGCAGGAGACATTAGAAGGCACCTGCAGTGCAAAGCTGGTATGGTCATGGAACCCTAGGAGCATCACAGCCATCCCTAGGTACCTGCACCATGACAGGGCCAAAAGCCCATTGGAATGACTGTGTGTTGACACCTGCAAGGCATAGGCATGGCTATAGCAGTGGTCAGAGGCCACAAATACACCTTTAAGGCATTGAGTGCTAAGTTAAGAGGAAAAGTGTGCTAGGACCTAGACCAGTGAGTCCCGTAGGGTCCTGGGCACTCTCCCAGCATTTCTTTTTAGAAACATCAAAGATGTGACAGGCAAGTGAGGGGGAAGGGCTCGGGGACCAGGGAGGCAGGAATAGAGGATTGGAAGTGCGCGCTACTACAATGCCCAACATCATCCTACTACACGCACTGTTGGAGGCAGGTATGCAAATCAGCTAGTTAGGGCAATTAGTATAATCACACAGTAAATGAAAGGGGTGGAAGTTTGCTCTTACCAAGTCTAAACCTACAGTCTGGCTCTAACCTGGAGCTACAAAGGGCTCAAAAAACTCAACAGACTCAATTTAAATTTAAAACCACAAGATTATATTATTATAACAATGATGCCAATAAACAAACAACAGTGAACAATAGCAATCACAGAATACAATGACAGAGGAGGAAAAAGACCAGGGGAACACAGAAGAGAAACAGAGAGGAAAGTTCCTTCTCTCACTCCGGACTTGCAACACTGTTGTGGTTGCAAGTTCAGTCTTAGCCTGTGAGTCTCTGGTGAGTTTTCTCAGTCAAACTAGTAAGGCACTCTGTACTACCTCCCTCGCACCTGGAGGCTCAGTTCCTTTACCAGGGATGGGTGATACTTTACCCTCCTAATGGCGGTGGTGGTGACAAATAGTGGTTAACTAGTGAGATGTTGACCTCCCAGGTCCTCACTCAGTCTGCGATATTCCACACGCGGTTGCAGAGGAGCTTGGCCTCCCAGGCCCTCATTCACTCTGACAATTTCACACTGTAATAGGGCACTAGCCACGGGCCCTATTATGGTCCAAAGTGTCCCACCAGACCTGGACACAGACAGGGACTTGCCGGGGAATGCAGGGCCGATTGAGCAGCAGAGAGAAAGGCTCCAACAGCATCCAGGGTGATCATGGCAACCCACACACCTGGTGTGGAGTGAAGCAGAGATGTGGAATCCTGGGGCCAGCTCCTACCAGCTTAAATTAGAAACTGGCTCTTACTGGACTTAATGAATTGATGTTTGAAATTAATTAATCACAGATGGTAGCCATTTAATTGATTAGACTGGCAGGGAAACTGCTCAATGGAATCTGACAGACCTTATAGTCAAGTATCCAAGGGACAGATAAAAATAGAAATAAATTGATTAATATAATGTGAGATATTAGGTCAGCGAGATAAGCTGAAGACTGAGACATCAGTTGATTGATATACTTCCAGGTATATCAATGGATGAAGTGATGGTGGGTGTTAATTGGAGGTGTAAACCTCAAACAATTGAAGTGAGAGAAAAACTGGGAAATTGCTGATGGATTACCAGGCCTCCATACACTGTTCTTGAGAGAACAAAGTCCTGGGGTGGATAACAAGCCAGTGTCTACTTAGATGTGGCAAGGGCATGTTATAGGGGAAATGGAGCTCTGTGAAGGAGGATCATCAGCCATCTGACTCACTATTGCAAACACCTCTCCTATCCTTATTTTTCCTTTTTCTTTAACATCAGGAGAGCATTAAAGGAGGCGTTCAAAAGTGAAGGAGAGAGGTGGCTGATCAGGAGAGGGACCAGGAAGCCTAGAAGTAAAAGACTGTGCCCATGAAAAGTAAAAATAACCAGGGCAAGAAAGCCTGGAAATTGGTCCTAGGTAAGACCTGAAAAATATACCCTCCTGGGACTGGTTAATGGGGTAGAGCTACTTGTGGTGGGGTAGTCTCTACAAAATGACACATGTTGCCACCCCCGAAAAGCAGGCTAGGGACTATTTAAAAAAGCTGGATGTGTACAAGTTCATGGGGTAAGATGCAATGCACCTGAGGGTGGTAAGGGAGCTGGCTGATGAGGTTGCAAAGCTGGCCATTATATCTTTGATAATTGGTAATGATTGAGAGATGTCCCAGATAATTGGAAAAAGGCAAATATAGTGCCCATTTTTAAGAAAGGGAAAAAAGAGGATCTAGGAAACTACATACTGGTTAGCTTCACCTCAGTCCCTGGAAAAAATCATGGAGCAGGTCTTCAAGGAATCCATGTCTAAGCACTTGGAGGAGAAGAAGATGATTAGGAACAGTCAGCATGGATTCATCAAGGGCAAGACATGCCTGACCAACCTGATTGCCTTTTATGACAAAATGACTGGTTCTATGGATGTGGGAAGACCACTGGACCTGATATATGTGTACACACCTCACCACACACACGCACCTACACCTCCCCATCCACACCCCCCCACCCACTCCTCCACACACACACCCCATCCACCCTCCCCTGCCACACATCCCACAGCCCTCCACAAACCCCATATGTGCACACACACACACACACACACACAAACACATGCACATCTCCACAAACACACCCTCCCACAAACCCCCCATACACATCCACACACACATCCACAGCCTCCCACAAACCCCCATACCCACCTACCCCACAGAAACCCCATACCCCCCACACCTCCACATCCTCACCCCTCAATATACAAGAGCAAGACTTCACTTTGAGCTGTTACACAATCACCTCTATATACACAATGCAAGCACACACTAATCAGAACAAAAATCTTTTTAAAAATAAAATTAAAATATGTTATTGTGGATGTTTGATTTTTAGTGTATATAATTTGGGTTTTTTTCCAGTTCCAAGATGGCAAACCCCCTTCCCAAAAGGAGTACTTGCAGGGGCAAGGGGAAGGCCTTCCAGTGGTAAAGGTCAGGGGTTAGGGGAACGGACTTCTAGTTCCAAGATGGTGACCAGAGTGTAGAGCACCGGTCAAGGGGCAGGGCTACCCTTGTGGCCCTTGACAGCTCACCAAAACTCATTAAGCGTCCCCCCAGCTGAAATAATTGCCTGCCTCTGGCTTGATGGCTAGTTGGCAGCCAGTACCAAGTGCAGTGCCCCAGGGGTCAGT
Source organism: Alligator sinensis (assembly GCF_000455745.1). NCBI lineage: Eukaryota > Metazoa > Chordata > Crocodylia > Alligatoridae > Alligator > Alligator sinensis. Next base: position 5,547,869 of record NW_005841836.1, read on the forward strand.
CCTGGGACCAGTTTTGTTCAATATAATATCAATGACCTGGAAGATGGGATGGAGTGCACCTTCATCAAGTTTGCAGATGACACCAAACTGGGAAAGTAGTAGATATGCTGGAGAGTAGGGCTAGGATCCAGAGAGACCTCAACAAATTGGAGGAGTGGGATGAAAGAAATCTCATGAGGTTCAATAAGGACAAGTATAGAGTCCTGCACTTAGGATGTAACAGTCCCATGCACTGGTACAGGCTGGGGACTGACTGACTAAGCAGCAGCTTTGCAGAAAAGGACCTGAGGGTTATAGTGGGTAATAAGCTGAATAAAAGCCAACCGTGCACCTTTGTAGCGACAAAGGCTAATGGTATACTGGGCTGCATTAGTAGGAGCATCGCCATCAGGTCCAGAGAAGTGATTCTGCCTCTCTATTTGGTATTGGTGAGGCCACATCTGGAGTACTGTGTCCAGTTTTGGGCCCCCCACTGCAGAAAAGATGTGGACATATTGGAGAGGGTCCAGTGGAGGACAACAAAAATGGTTAGGGGGCTGACATGACATGAGGAGAGGCTGAGGGAACTGGGTTCATTGAGTCTACAGAAGAGGAGACTGAGAGGGGATTTAGCACCAGCCATCAACTACCTGAAGGATGGTTACAAAGAGGATGGAGCTAGAATGTTCTTCGTGGTGACAGATGACAGAACAAGGAGCAATGGTCTCAAGTTGCTGCAAGGGAAGTTCAGGTTAGATATTATGAAAAACTCTCTCACTAGAAGGGTAGTAAATCACTGAAACAGGTTACCCAGACAGGTGGTGGAATCTCCATCCTTGGAGACAAAGCCTTGGCTGTGATGATCTAGTTGGGGCTGGTCCTGCTTTGAGAAGGCGGTTGGACTAGATGACCTCCTGAGGTCCCTTCCATCCCTCATTTTCTATTATTCTAAAAGAGATTTGGGTGTAGCAGAAGATGCTGGAGCTGGGGATACTTATACTGATAGATTCTGCCTGGGGCTTCAAATATATGCAAGCAAGGCAACTCTCCTACATAATGTTAATTGCCAATGATTAATGGCCTGCCTTTAATTGTTTTTATTAATTTAAAAGTCCTGTCTATGTTGTTCCATTATTCTGAGGGTCAGAGTTATACTAAAAGACCCGTCATTACCTGGACCAACTTGTTCACTCTTTTTAAACAGTGGCATAACATTAGCTCTCTGCAAGAACTTTCCAAGCATTTGAAAAGTTACTGCTCCTTAGCCAGTCCTTTTAAACTCTTGGTTAAGTTATTCAGATCTGCTGACTCACAAAGATAACTGTAGTAGCTATGTTTAATTTAATCCCAAATTACTGCTGATGAAACACTTTCTACTCTTTGATACCACTGCATTTGCCTTTCTCAAATACACTATGGAAACTGTTATTCAAAGTGTGTCTTTTATTGGCTACTGCCATTTTCAACTTCTAATGAACAGTGGACACATTTACACATGTGCTTTAATGCACATTAGCCTATTTTAATATGCATTAAAACATCACAAAAAGTGCACTTCCACCAATGCACATTAAAATAGGCTAATGTGCCTTTTTTCTAGTACCTCAAAATGAAGGGCTTTTATAGACATGCTCCCAGAGGTGGGGGTGGGGAGTACTTTAATTAGTGCAGCTCCAAGACCTCTAAAGCACCCCCACTGCCATTTTTCAGCATGGGGATGCTGATACACCTGACACTGGAGTCTGCTGGAGCATGGAAATGACCACAGTCCAGCAGACTCAATTAATCAAGTCTGTTCCAATGCACTGTAATTACAGCACATTGGAGCAGCCTCCCTGCATGTGTGTAGGAGCCCTGAGCTACTAAATTAATGTGCATTAGCAAAAGCGCATTAATGAACATGTAGACATGACCAATATTACTATTTTGGGGATTACTTTATATCCCAGTATACTTACAAAGCCTCCTAATGGTTGTAGAGTTCTGTCATCTCTTGTTTTTTATTGCTTCCCTTATCTGACAGTTCATAATTTCTGATCTGTAGTCATTCCCACCAAATGCCCCTTTCAATCAACTTGTAATACCAGTATGTTTCATATTTTTTATAGCTGCTTTCTCAGCCTCTTTAAGCAATGTTAACCTTTGTAACCAGAGCAGCCATCTTTCTCAATTATGACTGCTTGGCATTGTGTCAAAATATTCTAAAACTATTTCAAATTATCATCCATGTTTTTTCTCTTTAGTTTTTTCTCCCATTTAGTTTTCCATACCAAACACATTATAGTACTCTGCACTTTATTTGCAGGATCTAAGCTTTCACTAATTTATTTTTGGATAAATGCTCAATTTCTCCTTTGTCGACCAAGATGAGGTCATACAGCTTTCCCACAAGTTGGGTGAAATGCTTTTTTCAATTAGGAAATTACAGTATCATAATAATTAGCTATTCTAAGGAAGAGACGCTTAGCATTGAATTCCTTCCTAATATTGCAGCTTGTTACAGAGAGTCACATTCTTCAGTCTGTTTGGGTAATCTATAGCAGATGCCAGTTAGTTCCCTATCTTCTGCTTTATCTGATTATCTTCCACCACATTGTCCATGGTTAGGAAACAGCCAGGTGATATTTTATTGATGTTGCTTCCTCTTCCCCCATTCCTTTTGTCCATTCATTCCTTCCTGCATACATTTGTAAGCATTGTTTTCAACAGTCTTATTATGCAAATCATCTTCCAATGTTTGAGTCATGCCAGCTTGGTCATTTTTATACTCATAAATGACTAATTCCAGTTCCTGATATTACCCAGGTTCCTAGCATTATTAAATAAGCAGTGAAAGACTTTTTCCCATTCTTTTCCATCATGCTTAATTGTAGTGTCAAGATTGTGATTTTTGTTCATGTTGTTAGTAGCCACACCTTTTTCACCTTGAGTCTTGACCACTGACATTGACACTGACCAGTTGCAAAATATGGCTGGCGGCTGGCTTGTCCTTTAAGGCAGAAAGGGAGGGA
>NW_005841836.1:5550889-5554402 GCF_000455745.1 Alligator sinensis
GTTCAGAAATCCGCGCTGGTTGCCAACACACTAAAAGATACTGTCAGAGTCTTTGTGTATAAAAACCATTCATAATCTAGGTGTCAAGTACGTGTCAGGTATTGAGTGACTGGCAGTTATGAACTGCCACAGCAAATAAGCTCCCAAACCTTAGATGCAACCAGAGTCAGGCTCATGCTAAACAGTTCTCTGTCTCAGGTTCTTTAGCTGAGGAGCAGTTTCTTGGATAAGATGTCCATTAGAGCTTAATATGTTTAATTTAGACAGCTGAACCATGCATTTTCTGATTTGCTTTGAATTGTTTTCACCCTTTTCTTTACCTTCTTTTACATAATTTTTGGGTAAGGTGTGGTTGGAAGGCTATTGGAGTTACCTCATTGCTAAAGCCTTTGGTTTGTGGCTAGTTAATGTTGTGTATCATTACTGTTTGGTGATCACATGTTTTCTCAGTTGCCTTACAAGTGCATTAAATAAATATTATGCACTTAAGAAATGACCTAAAGGCATTAATGGCAAAACACAGAGATCAAGCAGCAAAGTTAATAGATTAAACTTTTTATGATAAACTATAGCTGCCAAAGATAAAAACTAGAAAGTAGTGGTAATCCCATCTGAAATCATCCACTATGTTGTAATAGCTAACAGTGCAAGCAGTTTTCACAGATGGGGCCAGAACCCTCTTTTGAAACCATAAATGGTCCAGGTAATATCTGACCTGGAAGATTCAAGAATGCAGGGTGTTTATAAAGTCTTTGTGCAACTTTAAACTTTAATAACTTTGTATATACATATGATAGAACAAAAGTATAAATGGTGATTGAAAGCGTAATTCATTAAGCTTTTTTAGCATAGTATAAGTTATGCATAGGGCAAAGATCACAAATGTAATTCATGAAATCACTCAGCAGCAACTCAAAAATGTTTTCTATGAGTTGGAAAATCAGATTGAACGATGTATCATGAAAGATGGCAGTTATGTTGAAGTCTAGAAATTTGAGCTGAATTGTGTTAAAATTTAATGAATTCTAATTTCAATTACAATTTACAGTTTGCTTCTATCATGTGTACATCCAAAGTAATTAAAGTTTAAAGTTGCACAAGGACTTTATAAACACCCTGTATTAAAATTACCTAGTACAACACATGAATTTGTGTGCCATCAGTGCATCTATACCCATAATGGGGTTTAGATGCACTGTACATTCAGACATAGTGTCTCTACATCTTTGTTCAATTCACTTTTAATTTACTTTGACTATCTCTTTTCCCCTCACTCCTCTGCCATAGATTTTTCCTTTTATTGATATAACAATGTCAGGTTAAAAAAAAATCCTACAATAATTAAACTAATTAAGTGTAGACAATGCCCATATGTCTTCAGGATAAGCCTTAAGGCAGGGGTGGGCAATTATTTCAGCTGGAGGACTGCTTAATGACTTTTGGTTAGCTGTCAAGGGTCACAAGGGTAGCCCTGTCCCTTGAGAAGTGCCCTGCCCCCTGGTCACCATCATGGGACTGGAAGTCCTTAATCTCTGACCTTTGCCACCAGAAGTACCTCCCTTTGCCCCCAGAAGTACTCCTGGAGTGGGGGGGAGGGAGGATGGCATCTTGGAACTGGAAAAAACAAATCATACACCAAAAATCAAACATCTACTAGAACATATTTTAATTTTATTTCAAAAACTAGTTTTGTCTTGATTTATGTGTGTTTGCATAGTGTGTACAGAGATGATTGCATAATAGCAATGTGCATTGTGTGTAAGGAAGGTGTGGGATGTGGTTGCGGGGGCGTGGTGGGGTATGGAGGGTTTGTGAAGGGTGTAAGTGTTTTTGTGGGCTGTAAGTGGGTGTGGCTGTGTATACGGGGTTTGTGGAGGGGTGTGGATGTGCATGGGGGTGTGAGACAGGATGTGGGCAGGTTGGGTATGTGGAGTAGGATATGTGTAGATGTGGGGTTTGTTGAGGGGTGCAGGGATATGGGGGGTTGTGGATGTGTGTATAGGCAAGGTGTGGGACAGAGGGCATGGGGTTTGTGAGGAGTATATGTGTGGGTATGGTAAGGTGTGTGTGGAGGGAGGCTTTCCTCATGCTCCCCGCACAGCATGATGCATATCCCCCACCACTGGTGGCACCAACAGCAGGCGGTGGGCTGTCACAGTGCTCATAGGCCTTTTTTTCCCTAAAAACACAAGGTTAAGCTTTTGCTACAAATATATTGGCTACTCTTGAACTTCTCTTCCAAGTCTTATTCTTATTCTTATTCTAAGCTGAGGAAGTTTTGGAGAATGTTGCAGCAAAATGTATCTTCAGAGGCGGAACTGAAGAGTTGAAGAAATTCAACTTTCAAAACAACTTTTACATTAAAACAGTAGGAACTAACCTTTTTGGCCAGCATGCCACATGTAGCCTACTGGCACAACCAGAAGCATGTGCTTCCCACAAATATGCATGTATATTTCCAAATAAAGTTGATGACACTGTCTTCAGCTGCTGTAAGTGGATGGGAGCTCCACTGATTGCAGCAGCATTCCAGAATTTCATGAATTGGGATGAGGGAGCAGCAACCTGAACTTCAGGGATAACTTCACACTGGCTCCCACCCACCCCCAACACAATGGTAGGCAAACCAGCAGCAAGACCCTCAAGCAGATAAAATCAGTGGCACAACCCCACCTCTGGGACAGCTGGATATAGTGTCAGTGGTGGACAAGGGAGGGGAAGGGACATACCACTGAGCAAGGAGAAGGGAGAGGAGGATTCTTACTTGCTTCGGGAACTTATGGAGTCTTTACTCATGCTCCAGAGTTGGGGGCAAAGAGGAGAACTTTAATTAGAGTGGCTCCAAGAGCCACTCTAATTAAAGCTTCTGCAATTTCACATGAATTCAGCATCCGGTGCTTCAAAATGTTGGTGTGGGCGCTTTAACTAAAGTTTGTTCAATGACCTAAACTAAAGCTCAATGAATATATATGACACAGAGGCTGCTGAAGCGTTCTAATACATGCCTAGTGTAGATGTTTGTATAATTACCTGGAGGAGGGAAGAAAACAGGGCATGGTTAAGGGATGACCCTGTGATGAAGGAATTCCTTGTAAGTTTGGAAATAATGAAAGGGCCAGAGGCACCAGAGGCATTGATGTGTGATTGAGGGTGCTGGCAGATGCCCTGATAGCCTAAATCACCCATGAGGTAGGGTGCACACTATTTTCCTAGGATGAACTCTGAGTAGTCCAGGAAATACAAAGGAATAAGCAATATGGCAACTTACTAGACTGTAGAAGACCTCTGGAAGGGTGCACCCTACCATTGGGTATGCATGACATTTCAGGCACCGAAGACTGAGTTAGAATATCTGATTAAGAGTGCAAACCAGGTCCTCAATGAAGAAGGCACCTGGGACAACTGGGGTGGTAAAGGCAGGGTATGGGGATGAAGAAGCCCTGTGAAGAGGACAAATGGCCATCTAAGATCTAGCTCATCTACCTCCCTAGTTTTACATCTTCCTTTGGGGGG
>NW_005841836.1:5554433-5555932 GCF_000455745.1 Alligator sinensis
GGGGGAAGGGGTTGACAATTCGCATGTCAGGCAAGTTCCAGAAAGGGGGACTATTAGGTCCCAGCAGTTTGACTGCAACACACAAACATCAGAAGCCAGATCTTCTACATACTTCCAAAAGGAAGTACTAAAGCATGGCACAGTAACAGAGTCACCATAGGGCAACATGTAGATGCACCCCCTGTAACTCAAACCTATTGCACACTCATGAGTTTGATTGTATTGGAATGCAATTTTCAGTGCAGGATCAGTGAGTTTGTATGTAGCACATCTAGCATCTGCATAGAGAAGAGTAGCAGTCTGCTATCTTTCATAAAGCATAGGAAAAGTAATGGCCTTTCAGTGTGTGTATCTGGGTCCCAGTTGGGAGGACATAAGAGTTCCTGCATCCTGTACATTTTTACCATGGGTAGATTCATTTTTTAATTATATATTGTTCACTGAACCAGAATTTGGCCTTCTGTGACTATGTCTCCCTGTTTGCCAAACAAGGGGTTAACAGGATTCTCTGTTTTAGATGCAACTGTGGTATATAGACTGTGTTCCAAATATCTCTTCTGTAAGTCTGCTTCTATCAAGTTTATTTTGTACACTGTTAAACACTATCCTATTATTAGTTTGGGTGGGTGTCCTGTGGTAAGGAGTGGTATTCCAGCATAATCTAAGTGGCTTCCTTCACCATGTTCCATGACAGATTCATGACACTGCCTAGAGCAGAATAGATTATCACAACACTCATTTTCCCAAAATATACCTAATTGCATCAGCTGCGTAATTTTATCAGTTCTATACTGAATTTCCAGACCTATCATTCTAAAGTTTCAAGGGTTTATTTTTGTCCTTTTTCTTTTTTTTCCAAAGGGCATGTGTCTGGGAGCTGAAGTACAATGGCAAAACTTCATTTTTACTTTCCAATGAAATCAAAAAATAAACCATATTCAGTTTCCCCACTGCAACATTATTATCAGCACTTCTAGTAGTTTCCTTGAGGGAAACCTGCATATGCTTTGGTCAGCCTAAGCACCTGGAGAAATATTATTTGTCATATATCTCAGCAGACATAGAAACTTTGCAGATTTCACTAATGATAATTTGGGGCAGACACTTAAGTAAAACAATAACAATTCTTGACACCTGTCATAATAGGCAAGATAATGTATTTAAATATTGTGTAACCATAAAATATTTAAAATTTAATTAGGATCCTTAGAAATGAAACATTCAAGGGTTTCCTTTTAAATTAATTTTACCACTGTCTATAATATTGGAAGTAACACTCATCTAGTGAGAAATTGTGTAGTTCTACTACATTTGGTATCCTTTTAAACCAAATCAAAACTTTCCATTAGAATCCCCATATTGATAAATAGATCATTTACTTCTGTGCTTCAGAAGTCAGGCTGCTGCATTCCCTTTGGAATTGCTACTAATATACAGAAGGCCTCCAGTGTTTATACGCATTTTCCTAAATCTATTATGTACTGTACAGTTTCATTCCT